>NW_024425341.1:32338834-32425634 GCF_017311325.1 Ursus maritimus | reverse complement strand
CCTTTAAGGCTTTGAAAATTCCTGATAGAATATAAGCAATTAATTTGAAAGTATTAACAAATTAAGTCATTTTTCACTCATTATAAAGAACTGATTTGGTAGATGAGTTGGGGCGTTACCTTGAGAAGTTCTGATGTGAGGATAGATGGCAGGAGAGACCTAGGACTGTGCTAGCCAACGCAATAGCCACTGGCCACAATGCAAATTCATTAAAACTAAAGGCAGTTTTAGAAACTCATCCCCTTGATCATGTTAGTCACATTTTAAGTGCTCGATAGTCACACGTGGCTAGTGACTACCTCATGAGACAGCACAGATATGGAACATCCCCATCGCTGAAGAAAGTTCTGTTGGGTGTTCAAGAATAAGGGATGTTCCAGACGAAGGGTGGCTGGCCATCTATACACAGGCAACCTCTTGATATAAAAGATGGAAAATGGCCCCAAAGCAGGCAGGGCAAATGCAAAAGATCATCTGTCATTCTTCCTACTTGTGCTGAAACTGGGTCCTTTCCATTAGCACGAAGCGTAAAGGAAAGAGGAGAACACCTCAGCTCACTTGGTTGTATGCTCCTGGGCAGACTTGTTTCATTTCGCTCATGCTTTTGGCTGACTAGTATCCACCCTTGCTTTTGCTGGCAGCAATCATCTTTCTATTATGCTCAGCCAAGTGTTAAAGGTAGAGTTGATTCTTCCCCTGGCTCCAGGAAATGACCCTGGTCTGGTGGGCTCACAGGCTGGGTTGGTTGGAGTGGCACAGCAAGGGGCAGAGACATGGTAGGGAGTTTGGGGTTTATTTCACAAGAAATGAGAAAGCATTAAGAGACTGTTTGGACAGGTGACATCCCTTTGACTGCTCCATTAGCTGGAGGGCGATGAGATTAGCGATGTAGCGTTCTGTCAGGAAACCTGGGTGGAAGGCTATGGTGGATTGGGCTGGGACAATGGCGGGGGTGGGGGGGGTGGGATGTAATTGGAGGGTAGCATCAAGAGGAGTTGAAACCAAGATTTTTTGGTGGGAACGCCTGGATAGGTGGTCATAGCGTTTACCAAGATGAGGGACTGAGGAAGGAAGAAAAAAGGGTGAATGGCATGCAGAGCGGTACCCCTCAAGTCATTTGATGAAAAAGATAATGTGGACTGTCCAAATTAAACACAATCTGAAAATGAATTCTACATTCTTCGAGTGAGAAATTGCCCTGAGGAAACACTGAGTCAAAAATTCAACTTATGCTCAAATCCCATAGGCCCAATACTATCAAAAGATTTTAACTGCTAACTTGTTTTTGGACAATTAGGCTACCACTTATTAGATTATAATAATGTTCCAAAAATACCATTTCTAGGATGAGTTTGATTCTATTCTAGTACTCTCTAGTACTCTTGCTTTATATTCTTTCTATAATGCTTAAGAAGATAAGTTGATTTCACTATAATTATCTCATCCTATACTGGTTTACTTGTCTTCTTATTTATGCATTTGTGTATTTTTTTTTTTTTTTGCTTATCATATAATCTTGTAGGTTCACGTACCATTGTACACTAGCCTTGTATCTTTAATCTCAAGTGATCCCAAGCCAAATGGTGAATCTAAGATTTCATGACTCCATTATTCCATGGTAATAATAGTCATAATGTAATAAACACTTTATACATGGTGCCTGGGTGGCTCAGTCAGTTAAGGGACCAACTCTTGATTTTGGCTCAGGTCATGATCTTGGGGTCATGGGGTTGAGCCTGGCATTGGGCTCTGAGTCTGCTTGAGATTCTCTCTCCCTCTCCCCCTGCTCCTCCCCCTGTTCTCTTGATCTCTGTCTCTCAAATAAATAAATAAATAAATAAGACCACTTTGTGCAATAACTTCTATTAAATCAACCTCCACAATAACAACATGAGGTAGTCTTATTGGTTCATTTTACAGATGAAGTACTGAGGTGCACAGATGTAAAGTAAGTTTCTAAGGTCACGGAGAGCTGAAATTTGATCCAGGAAGTTTGTATCCAGAAACCACAGGCTGATTCTGTGCTACCTTCTGGGTCAAAGGATTAGAACTCCACACCACCATGACCAGAATTTTTATTAAAATGCAGGGTGATGAAATGTTATGCATATATCATTCTTACCTTTTCATTTGAAAAAAAAATGTGTGTGTGTATATATATATATATATATATATATATATATACACTATATATATATATATACTATATATATATAATATATAATATTATATTATTACAGAATTTCAAATCCTATGATAAAATCATAATATGCCATGTACTACAAGACATGATTAAAACATTCTTAGGGAAAAAATTTCCTTTCAACAACATTAGCCAGGGGCAGGGTAGGGGTACAAGGTCCTCTGTCTTCCCATTTCACATTTGATGTGAAGGGCGGGGCAGTGGAGAAGGCAGTGGCATGGGTCAGGTTGACCATAGATTGCTTACACTCCTAGGAGTGGGGGCACTCTTTGCATGTGCCACTGTGTGTGGTCTCTGAGGGCCTGAAGGAAATCCCATGTGGAGCGCAAATCAGGAAAACTGCTATCTGAAGGGAGACGGTGAGGATTACTCAGGTGCCCTCCTGAGGAATGATAAAGAGATAATTTTTATATTTTGAAAGATAGCATAATGTTTCCTAAATTTTTTTCTGTATATACAGTGAAATTTCTGATGAATTGTCTTCCTCCCCATTTTTAAAAAAGATTTAATTTATTAATTTATTTGACAGAAAGAGAGAGAGCACAAGCAGGGGGAGAGGTAGAGGGAGAAGCAGGCTCCCTGCTGAGCAGGGAGTCTGATGCAGGACTCAGTCCCAGGACCCTGAGATCATGACTTAAGCCAAAGGCAGACACTTAACTGACTGAGCCACCCAGACACCCCATTTCCCCGTGTCTTAGAATGCTTGTTTGCTAGTAGAGAAATCACTGTATTCCATTAGAGATCATTCAAGGGTGCCTGGATAGCTTAGTCGGTTAAGTGTCCAACTCTTGATTTCAGCTCATGACTCTTGGAGTCATGAGATCGAGCCCCACGTCAGGCTCTGAGCTACATGGGGAGTCTGCTTGAGATTCTCTCTCTACCTCACCTTCTCCCCCCTCCCCTGCACTATCTCTGTCTCTTTCTCAAACAAACAAATAAATAAATCTTAAAAAAAAAAAAAAGATCTTTCAAATATCTATACAGACCTTCCCATCTTTCAATGAAGACTACCATTTTACTCCAACCTTAATAGAAGCAGGCAACTCAAAGCACTAACCACAATAGAAATTTCTTTAGGCAAGTTGAAGTCATCTTTATTTCTAGCCTTCTTTCATGCAATTTATTAGCAATGGCAGATTCTCTTCTGAAGCTAGTACTGAAAGCATATTTTCTCTATGATTTTATTTCCAATGGGTTTTAAGATTTTTGAAGGCAGGCATTACATCTTTATGCCTCTTTATACTTGTCAAAGCAGCTTCTAGAGTTCCTGCATGCAGTAGGTGCTAGCTGGATGGAAGCCCTTTAATATTTCATTATTTCTATGATATTTCATATCATTTTTACTGAAACTTTAGAGGAAACATTTAGGGACTAATTTTCCATGCCCACTGGAACTGTATTTGCTTTTCCTCTTGAACCTATTGCTCAGGATTATGAGAGACCAGAATGGGCTCATGACATTGTTGCCTATCTTCCTGCTATGTGAGTGTAGATTTCTCTGGCACCAGCCAACCAGTCCTAACTGAAATGGCTCATAATAAAATATTAAATATTTAAATTATGTTTTAAGGTTTACAATTCTCTTTCATATTCTTCACTTCCGTAGACCCTCCAACAATACAATTATTGATGTATTAGGATCTTCAATTGGAGTTTTCTGCTCTTGAAAATCCTATCATGATATATGCAAGATCAGCTGATTGTCTCAACTAAAAATCAGAAAGTTTTACTGCTCCATATAGAGTTAGTAAATGAATATTGCTATAATTTCAACAACTATGGCATTTTGTCATTAAGAGCCTCTTCATTTCCTAGGAGTTTCATGGTGAGTCATCCAGATAGCCTGGTTATATCCCTAATAAACGTTTGGAGAGGAGCAGGAAACAGCCATTTCAGCAGGTGGCACTGCTCATATTTGCAGTTTCTGATCCTCCTTTAGGCAACATGGTTGAAGGCTGCATGATGAATGAGCAACCACTGATTGGTCCTATTGTGCACTTGCGATTCTTCTTCTTCTTTTTTTAATTTCTAACTTTAGTGCGCTGAAGCGGCTGTTGGTGATCAAAAGCATATGCACTACGGGGCACATGCACCAAGCTAAAATATAACAATGATATGTGGCCACATGAGTTTTCTTCAGATGAGTTTTCTTCAGGGCTGATAGCAAGCTCTTACAGTGGCATCTATGTGTCAGAAATTGACCAGGGAGGTTGAAAGGTAGTCTTTAAAAAATGCAACCCTGAATTGTAGAAGTACCAGGCAAGGAATAGCAAGTTCAATTCTGCTACCTCTTCCCTCCACCTCTCTCTCAATCTCTCTCTCTCTCTCTCTTTTTTTTTTTTTTTTTTTGATTCCTTTTTTAAACTTTGAGAGGAACAGTTCTTGAGAGTGGATGACTTGCCTAGCGTCTCACAAGATGGTTTTGGCATATATTAAGGATATTTCAATTGCTGATGTAGACTTTTCATTTCAAGGTTACACTTAATATAAAACTTGTCACTAATGTTTCAAAAAAATCTCGGCAAAAATCTTGTACAAATGATGATTTGCAATACCTACTACTAACTACAATGAAAATAAAAAAAAGCAATCACCTCAGCAGGAACCAGGAAAATGCAAACCGAGACAACAATGAAATGCCATTTACTTCCAATTGATTAGCAAAAGTACTCAATAAGGAACATTCTTAGCAAGTGATAGACTGTGGATGTACAGAATCTTACGTTGCTGCGGGAGTATAAATGGGTACGTCTTTGGAAAACACTTTATCTTGTAAAGTTGAGTATTTATGTACCTTTTTACTTAGCAATTCCATTTGAAAAAATATTTAGTTTTAGTTGTTTTTCACTTTATATAAAGGGTATTATGGCAAATTAAATTGTGGCCCCCAAAAGACATGTCTACCAGGAACCTAAATAATGTGACCTTATTTGGACAAAGGATCTTTATAGATATAATTAAGACCCTTGTGATGAGATCATCCTGGATTTGGGTGGGCCCTAAATCCAAGGACAAATGTCCTTAGAAGAGAAGTCACATGGGGAAGAAGATGATACGAGACAACGCAGACATTGGAATGACAGTTTTACAAGCCAAGTGTTACGGAGTGAATTGTGTTCCTTCAAAATTAATATTTGGAAGTCTCAACCCCAGGTACCTTACAATGTCAACGTATTTGGAGACAGTGCCTTTAAAGAGGTACTTAAGTTAAATTGAGGCTTTTAAGGTGGGTTCTAATCCAATTTGAATCGTGGTCCTACAAGAGGAGGAGGTTAGAGCATTAAAGAAGACGCCCGGGGCCTGCATGCATGGAGTGATGGATAGTCTAATGCAGAAACAGCAAGAAGACCCACATGTAAGTCAAGGAGAGAGACCTCTGAAGAACCCAATCCTGCCGGCACCTGTTCTTGGAATCCCAGCCTCCAGGACTGTGAGAAAACAGATTTTTATTGTTTAGGAGGAAACCGTGTCGTTAGGTCTGTGGTGTTTTGTTGTAGCAGCCAGAGTAGACGAACACACCAGAGATCGCTACAACCAACAGCAGCTAGAACAAAGGGTATAAAAGGAATTCCCCCTAAAGCCTCCAGGAGTAAGGCCCTGCCAGCTTGTAGGTTTCAGACATCTGGCCTCCAGAGCTGTGAGAGAATGAATTTCTGTGGTTTTTGAATCACCCAGTTTCTGGTAATTTGTTACAGCAACCCGGGAAGCTGATGTAGGTGTCATGCCAAAGAGAAAATTCCTTTTTTTTTTTTTTTTAAAGATTTTATTTATTTATTTGACAGAGATAGAGACAGCCAGCGAGAGAGGGAACACAAGCAGGGGGAGTGGGAGAGGAAGAAGCAGGCTCATAGCGGAGGAGCCTGATGTGGGGCTCAATCCCAGAACGCCAGGATCACGCCCTGAGCCGAAGGCAGACGCTTAACCGCTGTGCCACCCAGGCGCCCCCAAAGAGAAAATTCTTACACATGTACACCAGAAGGCCTTTTCTTAGACAGAGGCAACAGGGACCTCTGCCTGGGCTCCAACCTTTAGAGGATCCTACAAATCACGAACACGGAAACACAAGCTGGTTTTGTGTGTGTTTGTGTGTGTGTGTGTGTGTGTGTGTGTGCGCGTGCGCATGTGCATGTGTTTTTTGTTTTTTTGGGTTTTTGGGGTTTTTTGCTTTCTCTTTTGGCTAACATAAATTTTTTTGAAAATCTGACACTGACCTGTTGAGGATTAGGGGTGAGGGACCCACCAAGCCCTTCAGGGTTCCTCACTCTACCAGGGGTGCATGTCAGAGGGAGAGTGTGGGTGTGTGGATGTGGTGGCGGTAAGAGGATCACAGCCACAGCCCTGGAAGACCAGAGAAAGAATGGCTGCCTCCCCAAATCCCCAGCACCCAGCTCTGCCAGTCAGGTCCCCCAGATAACTATACACTGCCTCCCTTTTCTACTGGGATAGTAGAGTTTTGGGAGATGATTAGAACTTGGAAATTTCAAGTAAGAGAAGACAGGAGCTGGAGGGAGGACTTCGTGCCTTTGCTGCCAGGAAAGCTGCGTTTGTTCGGACTTGGGCTAAGGTTGGTCCTGTCACCTCCCAGGCTTGCTGGCCCAGGTACAGCTTCTGTGTACTCTGCCCCCTCAAGTCACAAAGGCATGGTGGCCTAGGGCACAGTGCATTTCCTTTAGCTTCTGGATTGGGGGTCCATTCCTGAGGAACAGGTTGTGGGTCCTTGGGTGGGGACATGAGTCAGGCGGGGGGTATAGCTGGGTTTATAGCATTTCTTTTGTATTGTTACTCTGGAGCTCTCAGATTTTAGTAGCAGACCTGGTAAATAAGAATGTTCATTACAGCATGATGTGCAGTAGCAAAAATTTGGAAACCCAGTTGCCCATAGCAGAAGAATGGATGAACTCACGGAGTGTATATTCACACACTAGAATACTATACAACAGTCAAAATGATTGCATTATGGCAACAAGGAGCTACATGAGTTCATCTTCGCAATAAAATAATTAATGAGAAAAGTTGTGGGAGATTACATTCAGCGTAACTATGCAATACATTTTAAAACAACCGAAACTAAAGATGTATGATTTTTAGTGCACACTTTTCTAGGTTAGAGGAAAGAGGAAGATGACCTAAGATTCACGAGAAGGATTCCTCTGGTCTGGAGGGCGGAGGATTTAGGATGAGGAAGGAACTCCTGGGTAGATACAAGTTACTTTGAAAGGCCTAGGTCTGGAATTGCGAGGTATGTTCATGAGAGTTAATACATTTTTGCAATCAATAAGTAAATAAAATAATAAATAACAAATTCATAGGTAGATAAATGCTAGGAAAATATAATAAAACATTGCCTAATTTTGTGCATACAGTCCAATAATTCAAATTCTTCACTTATGAAGATGATCTTGTTTTAGAAACAAACTCTTAGCTGTGGAGAACAAACTGATGGTTACCAGAGGGGAGCTAGGTGGGAGATGGGGGAAATAGATGATGGGGATTAAAGAATACACTTTTGCAGAGAAAAAAGAGAAAGGAAAGAAGAAGAAGAAGAGGAAGAAGAAGAGGAGGAGGAGGAGGAGGAGGAGGAAGAAAGATGATCTTGTTTTAATGCTGATATTTCTTGCCACACTTTACTAAGAGCCTTGACCAAATGGAATGAAAACTGAGGTTAAAAAAAAAAAAAAAAAAAAAAAAAAAAAAAAAAGCGGGAGAGCTATATTACTTCCACAATGCTGACGCTGAGACGAATTATGCATGAAGCAACCAGCATTCTTGGTTACTTATACAAATCAAGTAGCATAGGAAACAGGACTATTCCGATGGTAGGAAGATGTGTGCAAATTATGTTACTAGTGACAAGCTGGGTCCCAACACCACTTTTATCACTTAATAATTTGCCTGTGGCAAAGGACTGGATCATGGGATTTATTGTGGTTTTTGAACAAGTTTCTCTGTTTGCCATCCTTAACCATTGAGCTTACAGTGCCCTGATGTTGCTTTTGGCCCGTATTTGAATGTGGCACTTATAATTATAGTGTGAACCACTGGAACCTTCTCTCTTTGTGTGATATCTCTGGTGTTTGCTCATAATGAAGGGAATACCAATGCATCATTCAATTGTAGTGCCTTGAGATAATGAGGCCTTTGAATAAGGCATATCCGCTCAATGTGATGCCTTCAATTCTCTCTTAACTTGGTAGAAATAGTCTTCCTGTGTGCTTGCTAGGATTTGGGGATAACTAGCTATTTTTGTGCCTGCCTGGATGTTCACATAACCCTTTACCTTGTCCCTTTCAACCATGGTCACTGAGAGAAGAGAGATGAATGAAAGTTTTCAGGTAGTGAAATTGTCCACTGGTTAATAGGTGTTTTGTTTTTGTTTTTATGGGCAGTGCATGTGAAAGAAGGCAGAAAAAAAATGTGTTTTCATCTGAATTTGCACCACAGGTATAATGAGATTACTATATATACATTTGAAAAACCTACATAGTTAAAAACAGAGTCCTGTAATCTCTTATTTTCATAATACTTGGAAAATGGCAAATTGTTCCTTGAATTAATAAGCAAATGATTACTCTCTTTATACTCATATTTTCATTCTGGTCAGAATTTCATGGAGGTGTGATTGCAAGATATAATCTCTTCTATTTTGATGGCCTCTTAGTTCTTCTTTATGCTTCTTTAATAATAAAAGCAAGATATGTTAAATATTGGCCTTTTGATGATAGAATAAATGTAACTTAGGCAGTATCTGAAATCGTCTGCCTAAAATTCTTATGTTCATTTTTGTCGTCATATCTTTCCATTGTGTCCTATAAAATGATCAAAAATTTATTCTTAAAAAAAAAGAGTCCTAAAAAAAGCTATCTTTAAAGAGGAAGAATGTTAGCATTTCTTCTATTTAATGATAGAGGAAGAATCTGGGAGTACCTTAGCAAAACATTTTGGTGCACCCACTATGTTATATGTCTACCAGAAGTTTCCAGAGAAGAGCCCTTAGCTGGGGAACAATTGATAGAAAGACATCAATGTCACCCCCCGTTCTATCTCTGGAGCTTATCAATATCATTCTTAAGGTGATAAACATTAGAAGCAGGCTGGCAAAATATGACCTTCCAGACGGCCCACTGTCTGGCATTGGAAAGCAAAAGGATTTTCCTGTAACCTTGTATGGCAACTCTGGAGCTGAATTATTGATTAATGGAAACATTCAAAACTGAGAAACGTTTTAGATTTCTCTATGTTAATCAAAACTACAGCTTGAGCTCTTCCCAGTGTGTCTCAACACAACAGGAACACTGATTTATTGAGGGAACCAATGGAAAGCTATTTTACAATGTTCTTTCTGCAGGGAGACTCAGTGGTATATCAATTAGGCGATATGTGACAAACTAAAATATTTTATCGACAACTGTTAAGGAATATTTAAATAGGATTAAAATATAGCCCTAGATATGCTAATATTAAAAAAAAAAAAAGAAAAAGAAACATCTTTCCTCAACAGGCAGGAATTTAATAAAAGATAATATATAGATATGTTAGCAGATAACAGATAAAGAGGAATGTAATATAAAAAGAAGTGCTGATGTCTTCTACTCCCAAAGGTAGAAGCCCTGAGTTGACAGGCGTTCTTAAGATTAAATCTAGCATCATGCTTATGCCGTGTTGCAAACACAGTTCAGGAAAGACTTAACATGAGTAAACTGAATTTACGGTTAAGTGACTTCTATCACTAAATAGTAAGACTGGATCTAATTTTTTTTTTCTAAAGAAATGAATACAGTTTGTTTAAGAATTTTCCATTCTTGGAGCACCTGGGTGGCTCAGTCAGTTAAGCATCACCCCAGAGTCCTGGGATCAAGCCCCACATTGGGCTCCCTGCTCCACAGGGAAGCTGCTTCTTCCTCTACATTCCAGCCCCCGCTTGTGCTCTCTCTCTCAGTATGTCTCTCTCAAATAAATAAATAAAAATCTTTAAAAAAAGGTGCTTATAGTCAAGTGATAGTGAAAGTCATGAAAGCAAACAAATAAGTGAGAAATTTTCAAATACTTTGTAAGTGCGGGAAAAGATAGGCAATGTGATCAAGTGACGTGATGGGAGCATTCTGGCCTAAGTGGCCAAGAATGACTCTCTGAGCAATGATACCTGAACTGAGGCCTGAATGACAGGCGGATTCAGTCATGGTGAGATTTGGGAGACCAGAGTTCTGAGTAGAAGGGTGAGCAAAGAAAAATTTCTCAAGAGAGAAGCACCTGGTCTCTTGGACTAAAAGGTGGAATGTAATTGCTGCTGGGGATCATGGGAAAAGAAGAAAGAGTAGAACACATAAGTTTGGAGAGGAAGTCCAGGCCCATATCTTATAGGGCCTTTCAAACTATTGCTTTTCAAATCATATGTCTTGGGGGAATCTTATGAAAACACTGTTTGGTTCATTATGCCTGAGATCCTGCATTTCTAACAAGCTTCCAGGTGAACCCTATGTGCTGGTCCTCACACCACCCTCTGAATAGCAAAGCCTAGACGACGGTGCAAGTGTTAGATCAAACTCTAGTCATGTAGACTAAAGAGGTAGACGGAGTGAACCTGTGAATGGGCAGAGAACACAGTGAGACTTCGGTAGTTCAGAAGGGAGATTTTGGTGGCTTGGACTTCAAGAGCAGAAGCAGTGTATATATTTTGAACACAGAGGAATGGGGCTCTCTGCTAAATTGGAAGATGAAGGAGAAAGGAATCAAGTTTGGCATGGCTAACGTATGGCCTAAGCAACAGTTTCCACGACGGGGAAAATTTTGGAAGAAGCATATTTTGTAAGTTTGGTGGGGGAAGGGGGTATTAACTCTGTTCAGCCACGTTAGGTTGTAGATGTCTACTAGTTAAGCAAATGGACGTGTCTATCGGGCAGTTACACATGTGAGTCTAGTTGAGGACTTCGATCAGCACTAAGAAACAGACCCGGAAATCACCCACATACTGTTGGTATGTGAGGTCACGGGCTGGATGAAGGCTGATTGATTAGAGGAGAAGATGATGAAGGGAAAATGACCAAGTGGGGAGGCCAGGGGCTCCCCTCCAACTGAGAGATCTGGAAGACAGAAATGACCGAGAAAAGGACTACGGGAAGGAGTGACCAGGGAGGCAGAAAGAAAAGTAGGAGGGTGTTTTGTATAGAACACCTAGAAAAGGAAACATTTCAAGAAGGAAAAGGGAGGGCTAACCCTGAGGAGAGGTTAGGTAACAGGAAACTCAAGAAGTGACCACTGACTTGAGGAGAGATGGGTCCATTTTTTCAGCAATTCAAGCATAACTTAAAACAGAAAGTATTAGCTTTAATTCTTAAACACACATCGTGGAATTTAGGTTTTGGAAAAAAAGAAAGACTAATTAGAAAATTTCAGCTGGGTGACTATGAAAAACTTAAATTATTGGGTCATGTAGATAATTCACACTTTATCGCATTCATCATGCTTATTCACAGTTTGTAAAAAGAGTAAGTTTTCCCAATTTCATATTGTGTCACGGTTTCTCAGTCTAGAATGAATAAATCAAAGGGATACTTCTTACACCTGGAAGCAGCTACCATATTACGTTGGTTATCACTTCCGTGCTCACCGATAAATGGAGGCATCAAAGCAGCTACTGTCAATTTCATTACTGAAAAACAAAAACTTCCTGCAGAGTTATCTGTAACCCTTTTATTTATTTTAATGATCACTGTGTTGAGATTACTAGAAGGTGGCTCTACCACAATTCACTCTAATTCAGAATTTAAGGATTTAAACTAACACCAACAAGGGAACTAGAAAGAAATGATCAGTTACTGTTAATATTTTCCATGGCTTCAATTATCACAACAGTACAGACTGCCGGATCTTCACCCCCAGTGCCAATCCTTTTCCCCATTTTCACGTGGTCACTTGATGGCCTACTGGCAGAGCTGGATTAAGAAAAGTTTATGGCTCCCTTCCCATCAGTGTAAGTCGAAATAATACATTAAAATACACAATAGCAAGAGAGTTCTGTGTTTATCTGATTTTCAATATTTCTTAGAATATAGCAAATATCATGTTCTTTTTAAATTCTTTTAGAAGTAATGCTTAATTTTTTTTTTTTTTTTTTTCCCACATAGTGAGGCATACTGCATGTTTCCATTTTAGGATCTGGTCATCACTTCAAGTACAACTTTTGTACAATTGTACTCATCAGTTTTTCCTAACAAAACAATGTTGCTTTTAGACCAAGGATTCTTAAACTATTTTGGGTTAAGTGTCTCTTTGAAAAGCTGATGAAGCCTATAGACCTCCAAAAAAAATACACATAAATACGTGTGCAAGTATTTTCGACAGTTTTTTTCCTTTCACTCCATGCTCATTTCCACCACACAGGAAGATTATAAAATCCTCTGAGGCATCAGGTCACGTCCACTCTTGATTTTCATAATGATCACTTACTAATCGTGAAATGGAAATGGCTCCAAACTGTGCAGCTAAAACAAAATACACTTCAATTCTGCTCAAAACAACTTTGAATAGAGAGGCTCCTTGTTTGCTTCTGTATAAGAAGTGATTGTGGCATAACTGGAAATGCGTAAATAACCCTTGAAAGCCACTGATTGAGGATTTTTGGCTTTGATAGAAAAAGTGAAGACAATCGGTGCTCCCAAAGGAATGCGGTAGCAAATAGCGCCCAGACTCCATGGCTTACTTTGTCCTAGGAGGAGTGGGTTTGTCAAGGAGTGCAAGAAGCCCTAGCCTATCATTTCCACTGTGTCCAAGTCAAAGAAGACCTTGTGGTCAGGGCTGAATCACTGAGACCATCTGTGTTCACAGCAAAAGGATTACAATTCTGCGTTTCAATTTAAAGCCTTCTGAGCAGAAGTAACCTTCGGAAAAGTTCTGCAGATTTCTGCCTGCTGGGAAATTGAAAGGCTAGGTTTACTTTTTACACCAGTCTCCAGAAATGCTTCCTCCACACTGAAAAGTTTACATTCTTCTCCACTTCCAATCTCTCCTTCCAGAGAGGCAGCTGGGACAAAAGACAGTAGATTTTCAGCAGTATCCAAAATAGTAACTTTAGAAACTTGAAGCAAAAGTTTCACTTCATTCTTATAGCTGAAAATATCAGCCAAATACCCAACTCAGGAACAAACTCCTTCCTGTCAGACTGTTCTGAGAAGGGCTTCTTTTTCTCTAAAAGCAAACAGAACTTCTGCCTGTTGTTCAATTGTGTGCTTCAATATTTGTCCTCTGGAATACAACCTTGTATAGTGTTTCAAGATTAGGTTTTTGAAATCAGGCAAGTTAAATTTGTTTCAGTCTCTTTAAAAACTTGTCTGAAGAAAGGAAGGAAGGAAGGGAAGAGGGAAGGAAGGAAGGAAGGAAGGAAGGAAGGAAGGAAGAGGGCAACAGAGAACAAAAAGGAGTCCCATGGCTATTTTATTTAAGGAGTGACAGATGGACAGGTCTTGAGTTTTGTTAGTTGTGTGTGTAAACAACTTTATTGAGTTATAATGGACATGCACTTGAGATTCACCTATATCGTTGTATGTATCAGTAAGTGATTTCTTTTTATTGCTGAGTAATATTCTATATTTATTGATGGGTACTTATTTCCAGCTATTACTAATAGAGCTGCTATGAACTTTGCTATATAAGTCTTTGTATGGACACCTGCTTCCATTTTTCCAGGGTAAATTCCTAGTAGAATGGCTAGGTCATAGCATAGGTATATTTTTTTCAGTTTTCATTAAACTGCCCAACTGTTTCCAAAGTGCATATACCACTTTAAATTTCCATCAGCCATGCATGAGAGTTCCAGGTATTCCACATTCTTGCTAACACTTGGTAGGGTGAGTCTTTTTGATTTGAGATACTACACTACGTGTGTAGTGGAATCACTATAGTTTTATTTTTCGTTTTATGTTTTGATTAGCAAGAACCTTTTTACATAAGCTACATGGAAGCTTTGGTATGCGGACATGTTTATCAATGCAGATTAACCAAAGGTACATAAGATTCATGGTATTTGTTTTTCCTTGCAAGTGCCCTGGATAATCCCGTCTTGATGTAAACTAAAAAGAAACGTCAATAATAATAAGAGTGGATTATTTCTATCAAAATATTTTAGACAGCATAGCATGGTGATCCCAGTGGGTATCATTACATCCTTATACTTGTTTGGAGTAAAATAATTTCTTAAGATCAAAACTGAACAAGGTTAATTTTTACAGATGATGTTCTTTTGTGCTTTCCCCACATGCAACAACTCTTCAAAGTATCAGAAAGAAATAAATGGAAATGTTTTCCTGGAAATCCAGTTCCATATCTGAAATTCTTCTGTGGATTCTCTGCTTAAGAAACCCTGCTCTAGACTTTCATATTTTCATCTGTTGGAAAGGGAATCCCTCTGTTTTTCCCAAAGGAGGAGAAACTGTTAATCTGGTTGGTCAGAGACCAAGACATTTATTGGCTCACATTTGGAGTGGGAAGTGTCACTGTGCGCTAAAGGACACTGCCCATGGCCAGTGTACCCTACTTGTCCTTTCTTGCTCCTTTCAGAGAGGTTCCCCAAGGTGGAGAGGGCCAGCACAGATCTGCAATGCACTTTCTGTTCCAGAAGGACCATCTGTAACTGGGAGGTAAATCAGACAGGAGTTTGTTCTCTCCAGCTGGGAGGCTGGAAACTGTAGGTTCCGGGGAGGTGGCTCTTCGGCTGAAGCTCTATTTTTCACTGAATCTTTTTCCACGGAGCTCTTTTTGGGGGTTTTCAGGCCCTTGAAAGGTTATTCATGAATTGGTACTTCTATCCCCTTTTATCTGGCACTGTTTTTATGTGCATGCTTTCTTGGTTAAGAGCCCTGGTGGAAAGGAGGGTTGGCTAAAAAGATTTGGGGAAACAAATCAAAATGGTCTCTTTCAGTCCTACGTCAAGGTTAGAATTAGATTTGATTAAATACCTCCTTTTTATCCATTGCTTCCTTTGGGTTTTTAGTTGTGTCTCCCAAATCCAGGCACTTATCTGACCACATTTTGAGTATCACAATTGTTTCATAAACCTACTCACTTCCATAAAGTCTATATATTGTACATAGCATGCAATGCTCTCTAAGAAAAATTCAGATATTGGACAATAAGATTAAAGACAAAACATAGATGTAACAAGTTTTGCTTGGACTAGTCCTAAAGTAGGGCATAACCCAGCACTGTAAAAACTGATAGAGTAATGAATCAGAACAGTTCACAATTAAAAAAACAAAACAAAACACATGTATATAGAAGGGCATCAAATTAGAAAAAAAGTCCAGAAAATTATTTACTTAATATTCCCCTATCAAGTTTATTTTGTCCAGTCTCCTTTTCCAAGACAGATTACCACCCAAATCACTGAAGACAGATGGCTGCCTCTATTTTTAAAATGTTCTAGAGTCGATAATTTCACAAGCTCCTTTGGTAGTCTGTTTCAGTGTTTAATCACTCTTACACTCAAGACGTTCTTCCTTATGTCTAATATATGATGTCTAAATAATGAAATACACTGAGTGGAATAAGGAGGATAATTTTAACTCTCACAGCTGCTAGAACTAGAGACCTAAACAATTTTTCAATGAGACACATGGTTCAATTATGCTCTGTATGGGGTTGACATCTTCATCCCTGACCTCTTACCCTCCTTATAAGTCTATAATTCTTACTTTCCACAGGATATTGTCCACTGAATATCCTATAGACATTTGGAAATGAAACTAATGAAAGTAGACTCATTTCACTTCTTAAAAATGCAATTTCCTTGAATTTGCACTTTTAGGGTCTACTTTTTCTTCCAAATTTACTTTTCTTCCTCTCTTCTCTATTTACAACAGAAAATGCAGCAAACCGTGAAATCTATCTATTATTATCCCATAGAATTTCTCAATTAGTCATAGCTGTGGTTAAGGATCTATGCATTTCATTCCTAACCAGAGAGTGCTACATGTCCCACCTGAGTGCCCACCCTTCCACTGCCAGTGATTCCTCAACTTTGGACTTGGGGTAACAAGGGCAACAAGAAAAAGTCCCATTTTATTTCTCGCAATCCATAGTCATGTTTCCTCCAGCAAGGGACGTCTCCTGAGGAGCTATGATTAAGCATAAGTTTTTATTCCTAAATTTCTTTTAGGTGTCAGAAAACCCTTTCAAAAGGATTTAGAGATGATTAAATGTTAGGAGATACAGCTTAAGTGGTATTCCTTCCTAGGGTATGTGAACTTGAAACGTATTTGATGTGAGGGGAGGGATCGCCTTCCTGGAGTGCTGACTTCATAGAACACCACAGTACATTCTCTCGGGATGGTGACCAAAGGCAGTTCCCTCATTCCCACTGCTGGCTGCAAATGAGTGGCCGCAGGGCAATTGGGCTTGTCTCACCTAGAAAGTATATATCGCCCGGATGCCCCCTGCTTTCCTATCACCCAGTCAGACCATCACTAGCATGCCCCCCCACCCCGCAGCTCACCTTCCCTCCCTTGACAATGAATTTGCTTGATTCTTCCTTCTGTCTCATGACTGCCCAGAAAGGTTGCTGCATCCTGCCATTCAAAGTCACTGCAGTGGGCCCCTGAGTGATCCCTTCCAGCTTTCCCGAGGACGCCAGGGTTCAAACATTCATGATGAAACAAAGACAAAGGTAGGTGGCTTAAGAATACTAATTGGGGGGGTCACTGAGTGGCTCAGTCGGTTAAGCGTCTGCCTTCGGCTCAGGTCATGATCCCAGGGTCCTGGAATCAAGCCCCGCATAAGGCTCCCTGCTCAGCGGGGAGTCTGCTTCTCCCTTTTCCTCTGCCTGCTGCTCCCCTTGCTTGTACTCTCTCTCTCTGTCAAATAAACAAATTAAAAAAAAAAATAATACTAATTAGGGTCTCTCTCCACTGAGACTAGGAAGTTATGTTGAAGTTACTGATGATACTGCAACAAGGTGGGAACAAAACTAGGTACAAGAATTTAAGAAACTCTCCGCATTCACGTTAGTACCGGAGGGGCCGCAAGTATAGCTTCTGGTTAATAGAGGGGGTCCCAGGGCCAGAATGACCAAGTTTGAATCCTTGTTCTTTCACTTACTGGTGGTTAGACTTGTGCATGCTACTCAAATTCTCTACCTCAGTTTCTTCATCTGTACAAGGAAGATAGTACTGACTTCACGTGTACCTGTTAGACTTAGATGTCAGGCACAATGTTTGCATAGAAGGTGTTAGCTGTGCCCATTTATTAGGCATAAGCAGTAGCAAACTGAGGCTACATTTCCTAGACTTCTTGACCCCGAGGAGAAATAGAGGAGAGAGCAGGTCTTCTTGCAGGCTAGGACTGGCTTCGGCATGGACAGAGCCCATGTGGGGAGGGGCTGGGTCAGGTGAACAGAGACAATGGGTCAACGGGGAGACGTGCCTGACCCCAAGCACAGCTCCCAGAGCTCAACAAATGGTGGTTGAATTTGGTAGACTGGCAACGATCTGTTTTTGTTTATCTTTTTTTTTTTTTTCCCCTCAGCTATAGGAATGTGGAGAGGGCACAGAAGTAAAGAAAGACACGAGAGACAAATAGAGAATATTCGATGCTAATCGTGTTGGCCTACAAATCTATTTTTAAGTCAAAAGGTGTGGTTTGTTGGATGGGCAGGTTGGAGCCTGAACAGAAAGTAAGAACACATGCAGTGGGAGAGAGCAGGGGAAGGCGATTTCCACTTAGTGAATTCGGATCAGGAGAATAGAGGTAAGTGTGGTTGGGTCGAATTAATTCGTGTGTTATTGACCAGAAACAGCAAGACACAGCATACTTTATGCAGATGCTTAAGGAATTTCTTTTAGGGAAAAATAACACTTTTTGTTGGTTTGTTTTTGCTTCTTTTTTAAGGGAACTCCAGGATCTGGCCTTGGATTTGAATAGAGGCAGTTCCAGAGTGATCAGTTTCCTTGACTTAGACTCACAAATTGCCCAGAGCCTGGGCCTTACTGTGGTTCTCTTGCTGCCTTTTGATGTATTGTCTAGTTCAGTCCTCAGGACCGTTATGTGAAGTAGATATTCCTATTACTCTTTTACAGATGAGGACATTGTCACGATCATAATTGGAAGGGATCTGGGGATTCCCTCAAGTCTCTGAATGCACGCCTTTAAACACTAAAGGACTTTCTGCTCTGATTTGTGATCTTTGGCTGTGTGTGAACAGACACTTACCACAGGCATTGGCCAATTAGGGAACTCTTTTAAAAATCCATTCATCTTCAGGGATCGTATATCGGCTGGAAACTTTGGCCCGGGGAGTGAGTTCAAGTGTTGCCCTTCCCTCCACCCCACACAGTTCAAAGAAAGACATGATTACTTTCAGTTTCTTTTGATACGTTCTTCACCTGAGCCCACATTCTCCTGATGAAGGAAAAGCTGGGAGTCAACGCTTTCCTCAATTCTACTTCTTACCCAGCCCCTCAACTCCTGAGATGCTTGAGGCTAGTTACTTAACCTCTCTGGGCAACTGCCAATCCAGTAAAACTGGACAAAAAATAGAAACACATACACAAATCTAAGCCAGGTTCTCTGTTGTATACATTAATAGGAAGTACACAGAAGCAACAGAATCTTTAAGACAAGTAAAACAGAGGTTCCTAATGGGCCCAGGGTAGTTTATAGAGGCCAGATAGCACTGGCCTGCTAACAATAAGTACTTGATTAAAAGAATCCTAGGCATTTGATCGAAATGGGCTCGTTTGCTATTTAGCTTTCTGGAGTTAATGACATGTGTTCTGCACTACATTATTTTTGTCCTGTTTAAATAATAATTAAAAAAAGAAAAGAAATGACACAGGACCAAGTGCCCTTTTGCCTTGCTGGAGGGAAAATACAATGCTAAATCGTCTCATTCTTTCAGTATATCATCACATTTAAAATAGAGTTTTCTCCCTGCATTAAATTAACCTACAAGTCTCAGTAGTTGGATATGAGTTTTCTTATGGGCCTTTGTGATTCCCTTCCCCCAAACACTTCGCCTCATAGATGAATACAGAAGCAATGTCAAAGCTTCAGGCTGTGACATACAAATAAGAACAAGAGATAATGCAACTAGAATTAAATTCAGAGGTTACATTTGTTTTCTCTGCATACGTAACGTCGTCTCCGTGGGCTGAAAACTAAGTAATAAGAATTTCATTTTTTTTAATTTGGTCCACCTGTGAATCAAACACAAGGTGCTCTGTGTCTTCTAAAGCAATATATTTTTTTAATTGAAATATACATGCTCAGTTACCAAGTTTAGCCCTCTTCCTACCCAGAGGAAAAGCTGCAAAGGTAGGAAGTGAACAAATCATATATAATGGAGATTCTTTGGGTAAATAATCAGATGATGGAAAGGAGGAGGGATTTTTAGCCACTGAATATATTTGTTTTATATCACTCCCTTAATTGAACTATGTGAGAATCCTGTCTCCTTAACTCTAAATCAATCCTATGGACTAATCAAATCTAATAACAATGTCAAAAGCAACCTATGCTATATGCCCTTGCTTCCTGCCATTAAATATAAAACTATCTAATTCAAAGGAAAATTTTTTATTAGGCACCTTTCATTGTGCATACCATTGTATGCACAATGAAAAAGTGAGGTATAATTATAATCTTAAAAATTTAAATTTGTGAAGTTTAAAAATTAAGTTTTGAAAAGCATCCTATTTTTAAAACTGTAAGTCTAATACCGTTAGATGAAGAAAAATTTGGATGGGATTTTGGTCCTGAGGCAACACTCAACTAGACTTCCTTCATTTAAGGTCGGGACTGAAATAGAAATATTAGATTTTCTGCATTAATTTAAAACATTTGCTTTGGTAGTTGGCTATTTCAAAGGAGAGGGAAATTCTAACCACTGAGGGTGTTTAGTTTGTGTCATTCCCTTTATTTCAATGTGAGATGATTTATACAGCTATAAAATGAGAATAATAACAATAGCACTTAAATTCATACCACTATGGACATTAAAAAGGGCTATTGGGGGGGGGCATCTCGCTACTTCACGATGGCTCTCCGTCACGCCTACCTCTACGCCATACTATGTGAATAATTGCTCTCCCAAAGGAGCTTTGAATGTGTGTGTGTTTTTCCAGGCTGCCATTCCTACACCACACAGTGATAAAACTATTAAAATAATTATGAAATGACAAAATCCAATATTGCCATAAAGGCTAAGCATTGGTCCTGGGAGTGAGAAATCAGGAAGGACCTCAGTGGGGCTCCAGCCTCACAGCAAGGTTGCTAGACTAAAGCAAAGTGACAGAATGAAGCCTTTTTCAGGAGTGATACCTGCCGTTTATCCGAGGCAGGAATTTATACCTGCTTCCAAAACCCAGAGGTATTCTGGCTCTGTGAGTGCAGGGTTTGACCCTCTGAAGAAAAAGAGGCACCCTCCCTTGTTTCTGCAGGATTCTTCAAAATATAGAGGAGGCGCTAAAGCCCCTCTTCTGGCTGTTCTAGAGAGAGACTGCCAATGAGTCTTTCAACAGATACTTATTTTTTTTTTTTTTTTAAGATTTATTTGTTTATTTTAGGGAGCAAGAGCATGAGCAGGGGGACAGGTAGAAGGAGACAACAAGGGAGAGAGAATCTCCAGCAGACTCTCTGCTGAGCACAGAGCCTGATGTGGGGCTTAATCCTGGGACCCCAAGACCATGACCTGAGCCAAGACCATGACCTGAGCCAAGACCAAGAGTTAGACACTTAACCGACTGAGCCACCCAGGAACAACCCCCCCCCCCCAATAAATACTTAATGAGTGTATATTAACGTGACAGCACTACTAACGCAGTATGCTTGGTGGAGAAGTAATTGAAAGACAAAATAAGATGCTGCCTACCTGCACTGAGCTTGGCATATTTGGGAAAGAGAACTTCATCAGATAAATCTGTATAAACTAGTAACTGCTTGAAAGGGGGCTTTCAGAGTGTGCAGTCAGTGAACGTGACCCAGGCTGAAGGGACAAGGAGACTTCCCAACGAGAATGGATTTTGAGTTGAAAACAAAGACAAAGTCTATTTCCGACATCTGCATTAATTCTATGAGTTGTAGTAGGATTTTATTGGAAGAGGCTAGGAGTAGATGGGACGGATTACATAGACCTTAGGGGTTTGCGTGTCTCTGAATGTTTTGAAAGGCCAAACACAGTCAATGACAGGACACGACTGAGCTCGTGAAATCAGCAGGTAAGAAAATCAACATGATAATATTTAAAACAAAATCATGGGCACGTTCTCAAACCGTGTCTTCATCATTAAATAATTTCATCTGCCACAAAAATCTATTTGCGATTAAATTAAATAATGCCTATAAAGCAGCTATCACAGTGACTCGTTTTTTTTTTTTTTTAACCGAAAGTATGATTTTCAAGGGTGGACGAAAGGCACAGCAAAGAGCCCACAGGACGATCCATAACAAGAGTGCTCACAAAGTTCATGGTCCAGATCAGGATGCTTTCTAAAAAATTCTAATTAATTAATTTGTTTATTTATTTATTTTTAGAGATTTTATTTATTTATTTGAGAGACAGAGGGAGGGGAAGAGATTCTGAAGCAGACTCTACGCTGAGTGCAGAGTCCGACATGGGGTTCAACCCCAGGACCTCAAGGTCATGACCTGAGCCAAAACCAAGAGGCCAATGCTCAGCTGCCTGAGCCACCCAGGCGCCCCTAAGATCAGGAGAGTTTTGCACATGACAGCATTGGAACAAGTGTGTATACTGGAAAGTGCGGTCACCCTGCCTACCATTCACTGCCTAGCAGAGATGACGCTCAAAAGCAATGAGCAAACATCCCACTCTGCGCACGCAGGGCATGACCAACTCCCTCAAAACTGCACTTCATAGTATAGCTTGGTGGAATCCTGCCTAGAATATTCTGACAAAATACAACTCTATCACGTGCATCATTTTAGAGTATGTAGATATTAGAAAGGGAATCTCCTAGCTGTTACCTTTGTCTTTTATTACAAAAGTAATAATACTTAAACAGTTAAACATTTAAACAATACAGAAGGGTATAAAACAAAAAGTAAAAATCTCCATCTTCTCCCTGGTCCCGCTGCTCATGATTTCTTGAATATTCACCCAAGCCTATATGTAGGAGTAGGAATGTGTGTGTGTGTGTGTGTGGTGTATAGGTCTATTTATGTTTTATATAGTTAACGTTCCATATTTAATAATGTAGTATATCTCTTAAGAAATAAGTATATTTAGAATGAATGGTTAATGCTGAGGATATAAAGCATTCTTTAAAGCCAAATTAACAAAATCTTTCTGACTTTAAGACCAATGATGGCACCAAAAAAGCTGTCAGTTTTCCTTAGCCGACCGTGAGGACGTGGGCCAGCCATGCAGGGAATGCCCTAAGCAGCAGGTGCAACGGCCCTGGGCTGCCCCTTTCAGTTCCTTCTCACCACTGAGAGCAAAAGAGTTTTCTTTCTCTCCCCTGAACATAGAAGACTCTTTCTGTAGTTTAAAGTCACAGAAACTTTGTCTTGATTAGCCTAGCTCACCTGCACCTGCATGGACTCCAGCTCATCTTAGCAAAGTGCATCAATATCAATCAAGCATCATTCTCATTCCAGAGCCAGAGTGGGAGGCTCTAAGCTAGCTCTTATTCACACACCAATCACAAATGATTTTTTTTCCCCTTCCTGCTCCCTTTTCTTTCTCTAAATGCAAAGCATGTACCGCAGCTGTGAATGTGAGAGACAGGCCAGTGCCCCGTGCAAAGAAAAACAGTCACCAGTACTTGGAAAACATTATGGTGCCTGCCATCATGAGTTTGTGAAACCAGGAACGATGAATACATTTAGCCATTAACAACTTTATTCCAAAAGCAAACATATGTGCTTGCAACGCGAGCCTGTGCTCCTTGAGAATTAATTGCTCGACAAAAGGAAATTTACGGCACAGCATCGTTTGCGAGGTAGAGACCCGGAGAAGTTCACAACAGCAGAAAGAGGTAGGGTATTTTTCCACAGACCTTACTAAGAAGCCAGTGATCTGCGTCCTTACATTTTTAATAATTACAGTGGTATTTTGAGAATCTGAGATAGGGAAAAGTCTGGTTGTCTGTGGCGTTTTTTACAAAAGACTGCCAAAAGCCAGGCAGCAGGGAAACGGGTCTATCTGAAGAACCCACTGTGGCTTTTCCTGCTGGTGGCTCCTCATTCCTCTAATTCTTTTCCTGGAGCTACACTTTCCTTTCTCTGCTACGTGCACTATTCCTCCCGTCTGCCTGGAGCGGAGGAGCACGGCAGAAATGGCGGTATGCCTCTGTTTGCATGCCCTGGGTTTTTAAGGAAAACGGACTAAACACAAGGTAACTTGGCTACTTGGATGGTTCTCCCTGTTGTATAAAGCCTAACCTTATGCACACCTCTTGTCTTCTGATAGATGATGTGGTCAAGCCTCCTCATTCCTTGACTGGGAGACATTCTGAACCTACGGGGACCACCAGATTCAGCCAAGAAGTATCAAGTTGGGGTCATTTCCTACCTGGGTGAATTCTGAGCCTGATATTTTATATGCTGGCACTGAATGGGCAAATGATGAAAGTAAAGCTACCCTCTCCCCTCCACCCCCTTCTTCCCCTCCTCCACATAACCCTAATAGTCTCTCCTTCCAAGGGGCTTGGGTTCCCATGTTTCTTCCTTCTCCTCTCCCCTAGAGAAAACATTTCTGATACTCCAAACCACAGTCTGGCACTGAGGGCCCTCATATGCCCACTGAGCTGTTTATAGGAATTATTTTATTGTGAAAACATTACATATTACTAAAGATCTCTCTGTGAGAGAGTAAAACTTAACACGGAGATTCTCTCTCAAGTTGCATGTGGAGAAGAGCTACTTGGCCTCCACAAAAGAGGCTGGGGCTGGTGAAGGGAGGGCGGAGTGCTGGCTGTGTTGTGAGCCTCTGCAGAACAAGCCTCCACCATGCCGTCCCTCTGAGCTTATGGGTATGTCTCCTGATGAACCCATGGTGCAGCCTTACAAATATTTTCTTCCTCCTGTGGCGAAGGGCCCCGTCATGGGATGTTTGTGAGCATCTTTAGTATAACTTAAGATGGAACAGGAAACAAGAAAAAGCTCTCTCCCACTCTTGACAGACCTAGGCTCTTCCTATGGTGGCGACCCGTAGCAAAAAGCTACTCAGAAATTTTGGTTTAGGAATTCCCCTCAGCTTCAAACATTTCTTAAATCTGAAGTCTACTATTATTCTGACCATCTGTGTGTTTCTGTAAAAAGATGCTGAGTTGAAAGTTTCTGCAAAGATTGAGAGATCATTTACATTTCAAAATTCAAAGTGACCAATTTGGTATAATAATAAGGATTCACTGAAAAACCCATATCTTATCAGAGTTTCTCTAGAAGTGAGGAAGGAATACAGTCAACCTTCCCAACTTACTGCCTGCCTACTTACCTCCACAAAGACTATTAGCTAGTTTTAGAAGCCTGTGGGAGTATTTGGGGGGTAAGGACAGTTGTGAGGGGGGCATGTAGAAGGCCCCCCATACGTGAATCCTGTTTCCAGGTAGGGGATCCCCTCCGGTGTGGGTCATGGTGGGCACTCTGAGCCCCTCAGTACTGATGCTCACTGCCTGATAGCAAAGCATCAGGAACCGAGAAATCCGATGATCAGAATATAAACAAAGAAAAGAGAACCTGCTTCTTTCAATTAATAATAGTATCTTACACTATGTGGAGCTTATTACGTGCAGAGGCTTTCCCAGTGGCTTACAGGCGTTACGGACCAAACTATATACTGTACTGTATCCTGCTCACATCCCTATGTTGAAGCCCTAACCCCCGGTACCTCAGAATGTGACCGTATTTGGGGACAGGGTCTTAAAAAAGGTATTTAAGATAAAATGAAGTCACACGGGTGAGTCCTAATCCAACATGACTGGTTTCCTTGTAAGAAGAGGAGATTGGGAGCCAGATCCTTGCACACAGGCACAACCATGTGAAGACATGGCAAGAAGGCTGCCATCTACAAACCAAGGAGAGAGGTCTCAGAAAAAAAGCAACCCTTAATCTTGGACATCTACTCTCCAGAACCGTAAGAGAGTAAAATTCCGTTGTTTAAGGTACCCGGTCTGTGGTGTTTTGTTATGGCAGTTCTGGCAAAGTAACACAACCCGTATTAAGTAGTGGACTCCTCGCTGCACTCCTCTGATGTAGAGGCTGTGATTATTCGCTTCACAGATGCAAAGTCTGAAGCTCTCAGAAGTGAGTCACTTGTGAAGGTCACCTCCCTGGTAAGTGGCAGAGTCCAGTCTGGGTATTGGCAGGCTGGCCCCAGGGGGCCATGCCCTTCTCCCTTGTGGGACAAGTGTCTCTCCATGGCTGACTGAAAAGACCGATGAGAAAGCAGACAGAGGCCACCTGGAACACCAGGGACTCATGTCAGAAGAGCCAGGCCCTTGCCACTCCTGTTTCTCTCCCGCGCTCAGGTTTGGGCTGGAAAGCTGCTGTTTCTGCTGTCAGTGAAGCCCGAGGACGCTTCTCTCAGGGAGGCAGGTGAACTTCTTAGCAAAGGAGCCTACTCAGAGGGTGTGGGACCTTAGCAAGAAGCAGTGCAGACTTCGAGGTAAAGCTAGAATTCCACATTAGGCCGAGAGGGAAGACAGAAAATAAAAGGCATGTCTCCCAAAGTCATACAGACCAAAGAACTCTATCCTTATTTTAGCTACTGACAGGGTCCCTGGTCCTCCCGGTTCTTTCCTGTACACCTTCTCAACATGGAAGCCTGCTGGTTCATGCCACTGACCCACCCAATTATCTAGAACTCTGTCCCCGCCTTTCCGTGTACAGGAAGGCTTGTGGAGAAAACAGACCTTGAGACTCTCAGAAAACTCCAGCATATTGGTTCATCAATAACCACAAAGAGCAATGAAGGATTGTCAGACTCTTGAGAAAAACTGAAAGGATGGAGGATGAATAAAGAGAAAAACTTCTGTTAGAGAAAAACAGCGATATTTCTCGGAACTGAAAATAATTTTTTTTAAAGTTAGAATTCTTAAACAGATCCGAGAAGAGAGTATATTCATTAAAAATACATAAAAGCAGCTCAAATTGCCATAAAAATGGACTGGTAAGAGTAGAAAGAAAGAGCTCCGGATATTAACAACATGGTCACACACCTTCCCTCCCACCAAATGGACGGGACATATAATAGAACACAGCAGTTAAACCTTGTTGGCGACCTTGGAGACCAAGTTGAGGTATCTATCCTCAGTACAGCAAAAGACAAAGGGGTGAAGGGCAGCAGAGAAGAGCGTGCAACGGCGGAGGCAAGTTTTAACAAGTACAACATTTATCCCATTGGAATTCTGAAAGGGGAGAATAGACATAACATCAGTAAAGAAAATGTAGAGAAAGAACTGCAGAAATGTCCCTTTGCGTACTGAGATAAAAGAACCCACCATGTCCTCATCAGGATGCATGAAATAGTCTCAAACCTACAGACATCCTGGTGAGATTTCAGAACTCCAAGGACAAAGAGGAAATCCTAAAAAAATCCAGAGAGGAAAAGAAGAATGACAGCTACTATAAAAATACACCTAAACCTTATAATTAGATGTTTATTTCTCATGTGCTTAACAGCTTAACGTAGCATTCTGGGTGGCTTTCCTTCACACAGTGATTCAAGGAACCGGCGTCCATCCACCCTGTGGCTCTGCCGTCTGCTGCCCAGCTGGTTGAAAGGAAAGAATGGGGAGAGGCCACAGTGGCTTCATAAAAGCCTTGGCCCCTAAAAGGAATATATCATGGCCTAAAGGAGGCTGGCCAATGCAATCTACCCATGTGTCCTCGGAAAAGAAAAGCAGATTCTGTTGAATAACTAGCAGTTTCTATTACCGGGTGACAGTCAATCTAGCCAAAGTCTGACAACCAGTGGCTGACAGGGAACAGTGGTGTGAGGACACCACAGTCATATTTTCAGTATCTGAATTTGAAAAAAGGATCTGAACTCAAAATTTTATGGATAGCTCCATTATCAAATTAAATATAAGAGCAACGATTCTTCAGAAAGTTTACTTACCACTCAACCCATGTGAAAAAAAAATTGCTTTCCAAATTCACTAATTAAAAAAAAATACATCATTTCAAGAAAGGAGGCAATGCAATTTGTAAGAAACTGTAGAGGCTGACTCAGAAGAAGCTAGAAAGATAGGAAAAAAGCAATAGCAGGTACAGTATACTGAGATGCATGGTGACTTCTCTTTTAATTGGTACCATTGGAAAGACAGGGTTACACTTTACATTTTATGAGTCAAATTATTCTGTTTACTTTAAAAGCCAAAAAAAAAAAAAAAGTTGACATTATCTTAGAATTGTAAATGTTGTTCATTGTATTTCAGGTCAAACAATAGCTAGAACATAAAGTAATCATTTATAATGTAAATATAAATAAGAATATGATCAATTCATCAAAAAGTAGAATTGCTAAAGTAAATCCTTGAAATTTTTTATTGGAGACCAATAGAGTCTAAATTTCATAAATTAAGAAAAATAAAAATATACAATAAAAACAAAAAGAGTCACTAGAAATATCCATTCTTAATGGTCTGTGGAGAATGAAATTGGGGGTTTGGGGAATTAGGAGTGGCCAAGAATTATACTATGCATTTCATTAACCCCTGCATTGCTAGCATTTTTAAAAAATCTATTTGCATGGATTACTTCTATAATAAAAATTATTTTTAAAAGTCCATTAAATTCAAAAGTAATAATAATATTCCAAATGGTTGAAAAACAAAGCTGGATATAGAATCCTCTGAAAACTTTAATGATACATATGTTGGCTTCTCCATAATTAGTTATCTAATCTCTCAATTCTGTTGCAACTGGACATCTAGTCTAGTAATTTCCTTTCTCTGGTTCATTTTCATTTTTGTAAAATGAAGGTCTTGACTTAAATGATCCCTAAGTTGTTCTTCTCCAATGCTAGGTCCCTATGACTTCCATATAATGATGCTGTATTTAAAAATAAAATAATTCTCACTTCAATAAAGGGAAGCAATTAATTTTATTTCTGTGGTGGTATAATAGCTCATTCTCCTTTCATCTTTTCAGGCAGAGTTTGTCTACTATGACCTTTATTGAACTCATTTACTTCTGAATCAATCGTCATATTCAAATAAATGAGAAGGTACTTCTATGGAGGTGAAGAGAATGTATTCCCTTGAGAGCCAAGACCCCAGGAAAAGTGATTGGATGGGAACTTTGGAAGAGTTTTCCCTCAGCGGAACAGAAGCATAAAAGCAGGTATCAGAGACAGCTGTAGAATTACTGTGTATTGCACAATATTAAATCTTTGGGGAATTTCAATTTTATTAATGGCCTCTTTTCTGAGTCCTCAATTTCTGTAGGATTTGTGAATACATCTCCGAGTTTCACAGTGTGCAAACTATACCCATATGATATCTTGAAGGTTTTTTTTTTTTTTTTCTCCCTGCCTCTGAAGGCATATTTCTTTGAATTCTACAAGTTTATAGTTTGAGATGTTTGAGACGGGCTCATTCTGGACAATATGCTGTTCCAGGGAGGGGTCTTGCTCAACCAGAGGAGGGGCTGAGTAAGAGTATAATTTTAATGCTTGACTACTTTAATAGAACAAAATATTTTTAAGTAGTCAATAAATGCCTACCATGAATTATTTATTTTCTAACATTGGCTAGGTTCAAATTTTGGCAGTAAACCTTTTATGCCTTAAGGGGTGGGTGGCGGTGGAGAGAGAGAAGAGAAGAAATGAAATCTGCCAGGTGGCACTTAATTTGCCTTGAATTTGCCTTGGTCCAATTCCTTAAGCAATAATTTCTATATTTCATGTTTTCACCAATTCATACCTTATTAGCAAAGATTGACAGTTTTATATTATCAGCACATAATTATTTTCTACTAGAAATGGTAATGATTAGTCATCTGGCTGTATAAATTAACATGAAGATTCTTATTTCTTCAATAAAAAGTATTTAAGGAATATATTGCTTCTATCAGAGTAGTAAGGCAGTTACATTTTTACGATATTTTTTTCTTTTCCTGACTGAATACAGGCATACTCTTGTTTTGCAATCTTTGGTTTATCATATAGTGTATACCTTCTTATTTTTACTGTTTTTCCAAAAAGAAAAGAAAAAGATAGCAATACATGAAAAACAAACATCATGTCCTGTTGGGATTTTCTCCTTGAGCTACTGTAGGAAGTATTAAAAATTTTGACAGCTTACTTCTCATGAGACCCTCAGCCCATTTGTTCAGTACTTTAGTTTTTAAGAAATTTTTACTCAAGCATTCAAACTCTGGGAACTGCTAAGCCAAATCCTTGAAACTGATAGAAGTTTCTGAGTAGAAAAATGCTTGTAAACTTGTTTAAATTTCATAGTTTATCAGAATGATGGTTTATCTATGGTGTATAAATTATTTAAATTTCATAGTTTATCAGAATGATGGTTTATCTATAGTGTATAAATTCTTGCAGCATCTCTAAAGATAAAATATGAGAAGATACACTCTGCTACAACCATAAAAGTGCTTGCTTCTTATTTGAGCCAATAAGTACTATAAAGACTCATATCATGGAGGTCAAATATTCTAATTTTCTCCTTTTTTTTCCTCTGTAACAATAATATGTACAATAAGAAACTGGAATTATTGGCATGTCTGTGAGGTCAAAAATCTAGTTAAGGTTTCATATGATATAAAGGATGGAACAAAAGACTTTGTAACTTATGTCCAATAAAATAGAGACTGGCAGAAGGAAGAGATGCTTTGTTTCATTTTATTATTTTAATTCCTATTCAAGAATATATAATTCTATTCACTGAGGAGAAATAACAGAGAAATTTTAAAATATGAAATAATTTAAAAATACAATAGCATTTAATGAATGCCTACTGTGTGCTGTCCATGAACACAGTAATGGTTTACTCAGTAAAGGCATACAGTTTCTCTCTAGTCTCTTCTGCTTTCCAACTTCTAGCTTTCTTGGATTCTGGGGCCACAATGACAATCCATCACTAGGGTACCCTGCTATGGTGAACATAACTGACCAGCACCAACCCTCTCTATCCACTATCTACTATGTCCTTTGTGCAAGAGCACAGAAATCCCGAGGACGCCCTCAGCCAGCAGAGTTACCAATGTAGGGGATTCCTAAAAGACACCAAGACTCCTCCACAGAGCAACTTAAGCTCAATGTCCCCATCAGTCTGGCCATCAGAGATGCACTGCAAAGTAAGGCACTCCTTCCCCAGTGCTCCTGCTTTCCCCTCGACTTCCCAGGGACAGAAAATCATGGCAGGCTAAAGGCTCACCACACCTTTGACTTGGTCTCTTTTTTCTTTCATGGGTGTTTCCCCCACTTAATCTCTTGCAGACCTCATCCTGCTTTGGAAGTCAGCTTCAGGGAAGACCCCAGTTAACACTAACCCCCTTGATATCCACCTTAGGGATCTGGCTCCTTTTCTGCTTTACCTACCACTGCCTACCAGAAGCTTCCTTCTGATTATTTCTTACTCTCTTTCTGTTTTTCAACTCCTTCTTATCTGTATGCACCACCTTGCTTTATCATGTCTCCTTCTCATTTAAGTCTGCTACAGTCTATTTTTTTTTCCTGATGTACCCTGAATGCTTAAAGCTGATACATAGTAGGTGCTCAATAAGTATTTATTGAATAAATGAATGTCAATTCTAGGAAAGACCGACGAGCATAGTTCTGGAATGTGGTTCATTTCTGATAATGTAGATATAATCTGACTCTTATTGTTCCTGACATCTAGTGGCAGGATGGAAAAAGTATCCTGAGACCGGAAGTAATTTCACAGGCTGGCTAAAATCCAAACAATAGAAAATGTCAAAAGGCCTACTCTTCAGGGTATATAAAATTTTTATGGGTTTAGTAGACCTTTTAGATACTTAACAGGTTATGTATTCATCGGTGAGAACTCTAGTAAATTCTAGCAGGCAGTACTGAAATCCAATGAGAAATGACTAACCAACCCTAGCTGGGTAAATAAGTTAGAGAGCAGGCTGAATCTTATCATCACAGAGACTACATCCTGACATCCCATTCCATCCACCCATGAAAATAAAAATGTACACACTAAAACATAGAAAAAAAATTCAGTAAGTTGTAGTGTAGTAGCAAGAGAACTTAGAATATGGATAATGAGTCAGGTTTTAATTTCCAGATTCACAATGGCCAAATGGTGCACTTGAAGTCAATAAGACACTTAACCAAGGCCTTGGTGATCTATATCCATACCATGTTCCTACCTTGGAGAATCAGACAGCAAAATGAGAAAGAGCCGGGCAGTGGGGTAACTCACTTTTATTACTTTTCTCCCTTATATTATTATGCATGCAATAAATATATGTTTATAAGTGCCAAATATATGCCAGGTACTGTTTTAGGCTCTTGGGGCACATCAAGGAACAGAAGAGACAAAAATTTCTGCCCTCGGGGAGCTGACCTCATGTTCCCCTTATTCTCCAAAGGACTACAATTCTACAGATGCCTTAGCATGACAAGGATATGCTGTCTCTCTAACAGGGGATGAAGTCTGCTCTTGGGAATAGTAAGATCTGTTGTATCTTGGAAAGGAGCAGAGAATCAAGGTCTATTTTCCAATGAGGGACACTTTAGTAAGCCAGCTACTCCAAAGACTTGAATAAACTATCAGAGTTTCTGTGAGGGCTCTACTGTCTGAGAATTAGGTCAGAAAAAGATAGTTCCAGAGGGGAGAAAAAGACCTGAGGTGCCAGAATTCCCTGGGGAGTTGGGGGGGGGGGGAGAGCCACACTGGCCCTGAGATGACAGGAGGATGCTTAGAGCCAGAGAGAGAAACTAGTAGGAGGCATCATGACCACCCTTAGCCCTTTAGGTGGGGCAAACACATGCTTTGAAACCAATCAATCGTGAAAAGGGATGAACCAGACTGTACATGTGTGATCATTCCTTGACTCCAATTATAACAAACCCAATGAAATTCTTAGTTTCCAAGGTGATACATGCATCTTCCTTTTCATCTCTTGGAGAACACACATGTCTAACGACATCAGGAAGGCATCATAAGTTTTGTCAACAGATGACGACCTAAGCTCCACCATAAAAGCTTACAGTTTTATGACCCTGGACAAGTTATTTCATCTCTTATTTCTGTCTCCTTATGCATAAAATAAGTAACAACAGTGCCTACCTAAATTCATTATTACGTGTGGAAACGCCTGGTACATCACAGACACCCAACACACGCTAGTGTCCTTTTGTTGGATGGGTTGCTGTCAACTAGCTCATGAAGATACATGTACTGTGATTTTCCTGCTTTATTCTCAGTCCTAACTAAAGATGTATAGTTGGAGAAATACAGGACGTCTCACTGCCTTGTTGTTTGTTCTGCATTAAGATCAGATTTAAAAAAAAAACAAAAACATGTTCAGTGTTTTGGGAACCTTCCACTGCTTATTCACAAGGTTATCCATTCGGTGGTTCTGCCTAATGTGGTGAGTGAATAATTTATATTGGTGTTAATTAGGCTCCTCCTTTTTGCTGAAAGTATCAAAGTCAAGATAAAGTTGCCACATTTGCAAGAGACATCTAACAGAATAAATGCCACTGTATTTTTGAGAAGCTGTTTTATAAACTATACATTAAATCTTTATAATGTACTGAGGGCACAAAGCTTACAGTACACTGATTTTTGACCACTCATTTTTAAAGGTGATGGCGTAAAGATGCCCTGTTAGATACACTCTACCCTGCCCGTAGGGTCTGACAATATTTCAGGTGAAAATCAATGGATATGTGGTCACTCTTCTTGATCGGACTATGGTGTCTGAAGTGGGATCATTTGCAATAACCTTCACATCCCCCTCCCAATGCCTGGGCTTCCTTTGAGAGGGTAGAATGGCTTATGTCCAGGAAATGTGGGGGTGCTGGGATGGAGACTTCCTAGTTTGGAGCCCCGGAGACAGCATCTTCACAGGCGGTTCCTTGTTTTTGTTAATATGGGAGCAATTTTAGGCCACACGTGGTCTCAGACAGCCTCACCAAATTTCCCAAGGACGCAGAATGGGGCAGTGGAGCAGTCTAATGTTCCCACGATTTTAGAAAGGCCCAGCGAGAGCTGGCTAGCATGAAGGGGGCTTTCAGTCAAAAGGAGGTAATGTTGTAGTGGGTGTGATATAGGCATGGGGTTGGGAAACCAGATATAAAGACAGACGTTTCAGAGATGAACACAACTGAGAACCAGACGGAACTGTGTAAACCGCAGCCGGCTTCTGTGCAGACAGCTACCAGATGAGAACCAGATGTCAGATCCAACGCTGATCCTCCCTAAGCTCCCCAGCCCTCTGATGCCAGCCTAGGAAGCCTGGGCAAGAGCAAAATCTCAAACCGATGGTATTATAACCTGAAATTGAATTTACCTGGACTTGACTAAATAAAAGTCTCTTATAGTGGCATAGAAGTCTAGGATAGAGATTTAATTTAGCTAAAAAAAAAAAAAAAAAAAAACAAGTATTTTTTTCAAATGTGTGTCTAGAAGAGTTTGAGGTCATTGGCATTTGTGTACTTTTCCAAAATTTCTCCTGCATTCTTCATGTTATTCTTTCCCAAGCAGTGTTTTTGCGAAACATTAGTTCTGTGGCATACTCACAGATGTTGTAGAGAAAACAGCAATTTCTTTGATTATTAATTTCAGGGAAATACTGCAAAATATTAAAGTTCTAAAAAATCTTGCAAAAAGAAAACATTTCCACTTTTATTTCAACAAATCTTCTCCAAATCATTTCAATACCATGTATATATATATAATATATATATACATTATATATATAATGTATATATATAATATATATATACATTCACAGCCTTACCTGCGTCTCTCCCAGCCTCTTCCCCTCACCCTCCTAACCCTGTCGATCCCAAGTCATGCAGCTCATGACTCAGTACCCTAGATGGGCAAGAAAGAAATGGGTCTCTTCGGCAGTGTCCCCCCAGCTGGGGAAGCTGGGTACTTTTTGGCATGCTCTCAGTTTCCACTGCAGGAGAAAGTATGGGTCAAAAAGGGCCCTGTTAGCCCTGAGCTATGCTGACTTGGGGGAGGAGTGATGTGGATAAATTCAAAACTGTTCCTTTTACCCCTTCCAGTGAGCCCAAATGAACTTTTTTTCTTTTCTCCAGCAGTGTGCTGGAACTTCTATCCATGCATGAAAACCATGTTGTTGTTATTGTTGAAATGGGGATAAGACAGGGATGTCTTATCTGGCTGTCTTGGCAGTTTTTAATAGTTTCAACAATTATCTTTCCTAAAAAATGTGTAATGTTCCCTTTTTCAGTACAAGTGAAAATTATGGACTTTTGTGTCTAAGGAAATAAACTAACTGAAATCTACTTCTCAGTATAATCCTTTAGTCTGAAACTGTCCTCAATAATGTAAAAGTAGACTAAAAAATATGATAATATTAAATATATAATAGAAAAATGATAATATTTAAAATAAAATGTTACATAAAGTGTATAGATAGCAAGCACATGCTTTAAGATTTAGTTCAGCCATTTCTTTCTGTACGAGGCCACTGTAACAACTCTTCACCCTCTGACTTTGTTATGTGCCATTCTCCGTGTCCCTATAATATCCTGTGTATCCTCCTATGCTTATATTGATCCTATTGTGCCCCTCACCTTATATACCTGCTGCCCACACTACCCAGTTTGCTTTTTGTTGGCCAGGGTTCTCACGCTCGTCAGTGTATCACTAAGGCTTAGTATAATACCTGATAATACAGTAACCATTCAGTAAGATTTATTCTCTAAACATGTTTCTCTTTGTAATGCCTGACTTTATGAATATGCACATGTAACTTTGCTCAGTAATAGATCGAAATTATTATGCACAGTGTCCCAGACTAACGGGGACAGAATGTGTATCCTAGTTGCACATACTCTCCTATCTGCCGACTGCCTTCCAGTGAAGATCAGGGGTCCATTTTGGGGAGGAAGAACAGTCTGCCAGGTAGGGAGTCATTGGACTAATCACAAAAGTCCCTCTTTAGGAGAAGTGCTATAGTATGAACAGTATAAGCAGGCTGTTAATTCTCTTGTTATAAAGTGACATATGCACAAATAAATAAGCTGAACTGCCGGTGATGGGTATTAAGGAGGGCATGTATTGCACGGTGCACTGGGTGTTATATGCAAATAATGAATCATGGAACATTGCATCAACAACTGGGGATGTACTGTATGGTGACTAATATAACAAAATAAAAATTATTAAAAAATAAAAAATAAAAAAATAATAAAATGGTATGGTCACTTTGGGGGGAAAAATAAGCTGAACTATTACCATGATATATACAGTCATGGTAATAGCTGAGGATCTGGAGGCCCTTGGATAAAAGGAGATAGCACTGGACGAGACATATACTGATGAATTCCACTGATAGTTCCTTCACTGAGAGAACAGTTTGATCAAAAAGCCACAAAGCTGTCCACTGAGATATTAAAGAGGAAAAAGTGGAGATTCATTAATACTTTAAAGGTGAACCTGCCTAATGCTGATGACTCGCCCAGCAGGAGACTCTGGCTTATGTAAATCGATGCCTTCATTAAGGATACAAAAATATTTTGCAAATTATGGGAGGTCAGAAATAGTGATTGACTGGGTTTACCTATGAACTCTTTCATTAACATTCTCTACTTTCATAGTAGAGAACTGATCTGAGCACTGAGAAGGACAGAGTGGAGAAGGATGATGTTTTTATGGAGGTTCCTATTCATGCCAGATACTGGGTGCTAATTTATATAAACATTGTTTAATGAAAAACTTTTAAAGACATATTGTCGCTCTCATTTTACACGTGAGCCCACTAGACATGAGATATATCATATGCTGTTTAAGATCTTGGGTCCTGAAATCACATGCCCCTGCATTTCTATCTATGCTCTGCTACTTGCTTAATAACTCTGTGACTTTACGGAAGTCACTCAACCTCTCTAGGCCTCACTCTCCTCAACCTTGAAATAGGAAAAAAGTAGTGTCTACTTTGTAAATTAATTGTAAGTTTAGTGAACCCTGAATGTGTGTGTTATTAATATTACAACGAAAGATTCAGCCTTTTCTGAACTATTTAAAATAGTTTTTCTAACCTTGTAAAGTCACAATGTGCAAAATTTATGTGGTTCCAATGACTATTAGCTTCCAGTTCTATACTCCCCTAACTTTCCCCTTTGCCAAGGTAAAGACTATATTTTCAAGATTAAGGGTTGAATTGTGAACCCCTCAAATTCATATATTGAAGTCCTAACCCAGTACTTCAGATGTGACCTTATTTGGAAATAGGTAACTAAAGAGAAAATCAGATAAGGTCATTGGGGCAGGCCCTATTCCAATATATCTGGTGCCCTTAGAAAAAGAAACAAAAATGGGGGTACAGAGAGATGCGCACAGGGAGAACACTTGTAAAGAGAAAGGCAGAGGTCAGGTTGATGCTTCTAAAGCCAAAAGAAGCCAAAATCGCCAGTACCATCGGAAGCTGGAGGACGGCCTTGGAACACGGTCCTCCTCACAGCCCTCGGAAGGCACTGACCCTGCTAACACCTTGACCTCAGACTTCTAGTCTCCAATCCTGCGAGACAGTAAATTCCTGCTGTTTAAGCCACCCCGTTTGTGGCACTTCGTATGGCAGCAGATCTCACAAACTAATACACCCAGGACCCACTGCAGCTAGCTGTGGCCGTGAAAATAAGTGCCAGCCCAAATAACATGAGCGGAAGTATTATGTGCAACTTCCAGGTGTTTTGGGTTTTTTTTTTTTTTTTATTCCTTTTTTGATTGAAGGTACTTTTCATCTTGTTTTCCTTTCTCTTTCCCACAGATTGGAAAGTAGCTGTTTTACTGGTAAGGCAGTTTTGATTCTGTCAGTAAGGGCAAATAATAATAATAATAACAAAAGAATAAATAAATAAATAAATAAATAAATAAATAAATAAAAATTAAAGGGAGTAGCAACATGATGGAAAATACATAGGTCCCTAGAAGGCTGCACATACCTAATTGCTTCCCTGCTTTAGACGACTGGTCTACATCTGGAGTATTATGTGAGAAAGAATTAATTTCTCTTGTACTTCGGATGCTCATTGTTATACCAGTGTGTCCTATTCCCTCGTTAATACAGTGGGTTAAACAAAGATAAATGTGTAAAATGAAATTAAAAGAAATTAAAAGTTATTGTTTATCTGAACTATATGTACATTAAAGCTAAAAACCTGTGAATAGGAAGAACTTTTAAACATAAAAACAAAGAAAAACACATAATGTACAAGGTTTCTGTACTTGATTACAAAGAAATTTAAATATTTTGCATATCAAAACAAAGAAATTAAGTAACGTAAAACTGGGGAAATATTTTCAATGTATGAGAGATCAATGTAAGTGTATATACACGATCAAGTATTCTTTTTTTTTTTTTTTTAAAGATTTTATTTATTTATTCGACAGAGAGAGAGACAGCCAGCGAGAGAGGGAACACAAGCAGGGGGAGTGGGAGAGGGAGAAGCAGGCTCATAGCGGAGGAGCCTGATGTGGGGCTCGATCCCATAACGCCGGGATTACTCCCTGAGCCGAAGACAGACGCTTAACCGCTGTGCCACCCAGGCGCCCCCACGATCAAGTATTCTTGATCAACAATAACAAAAACCACATACGTTCCACTTGGCAACAAAATACAAAAGTAATCCACATCATGAAAGTTAGAACCACATTTCAAGTAGGTGAACTTAAAAAAAGAAAACAAGATACCCACAATTAGCAAAGGGAAACGTACATCTCCTTCAACACTAGCAGCGAGCGGAAGGCTAACTGTTGCCATCTCCCTGGGTGGTTCTTGACATTATGTATGGAAAAGCTTTACAGTGTTGTTCAGATTCTTTCAAACAGAAATTCTACTCTTAGAGTATAATTTTAAAGAATTTACCTGACAGTAATAAAACATACATACTCATATCAGTATTATTAATAATAGCCCAAAAAATGGAACTAAAAAGTACAATGGTAGATTTTTAAGTTGGTTATATGTAAAACGCGTAAATAAATCACAGCTCCCTTCTAGAGTATAAAATTCATATTGTTAAAATACTAGGATGCCACGGAGCGTGTTTAGGGTATTCTACTAAATGAAGCAGCAGCTTATTAAATCACACTGTATAAAAACTGTGAAAGGTTACCTTTCAGTTACCCTGCTCTAATAGTAACAATGTTTTAATCATTTTTTTGCTTTTGCTTTTTCATATGTTCCAATTTCATGTTCAGAAAAGAAACACCTATCTGCTCACCCACTAGAATGTCACAGCCATCCTGGATTTCAAGTTGAATGTCACACTCGAAAAAGTGTTTGCTTCACACAGCATGGGGCAAAATTTTCTTTGAACTATACATTTACAAATCGCATAAAAATTATTTGAAGTTTTTTTTTTATTATGGAGGGGTAAAAATTATTAATGCACGGGGAGTCAAAGCCTTCCTCCCCCCTCTCATGACTGTTCCTACTAAGATGTTGAGTAAGGGGAGGTGGGGCTTGCTTTCCTGTGCCTGGCACCTTGAGTAGAAAAGGAACTAATATCTAAGTAGGATGGCCCTGAGCAAAGCAGTCAGGCTAGAAAAGGCACTGCTCTCCCCAGGGGCTCCTATATCAGAGAACCTTCACTCTGCAGAATAAATCCTTGTATAATAGAATATTATACAGCTGTTAATAATCTAGGCAAATCTACTGTGCTGTTGATATGGAAAAATTCCAAACTACCTCTGTTAGACACCAAAAAATGGTACAACAGAATATATTTGTGTAAAAAGGTCTGTGTGACAGACACATACAGCCATACACACATGCTTGAACATGGCAAGCATGTCCCTGGGAAGAGGGATTGGAGGCTGGACACAGAGGATGAAGCAGTCTACTGTCACTGTGTATCCTATAGTGTTTAAGTTTCCCTTCTATGCATACAGAACTTAAACAATGAATTTTAAAAGCAAATGACAATCCAATACTCATTACAAAAGAAAAAAGATGTCATTGTCATCCTTAAAGATGAGGGCTGCGAAGTTAACAAATTATATATCTGAATTTTATGTTTTAAGATTCAAAATCTTGAAGTTAATGAATTAGAGGGCATACCATTTGCCCATTCCTTCCTTCAGAATCGTTTGGTTATTAAATGTCTCCTCTATGCGACACTATTCTCACTGTCTACCAGAAGCTCAGTGGGAGAGATGGGAACGTAAAGAAATATTTCAAATACAGAGTTCCTTTAAAATTAATAGAGAATGATATGAGGTAGAGTACAGGCACAACGGAGATAGGAAATAACAACTGGTACGGTTAGAAATAGCTGAACCAAGACTTGACAGAGCTGCCTCTTCAGATGTAGTAGCAGGTTGGCTGCTAGACTATTGAGAAGGAGCTCCTGGGGTCGGGGGTTGGGGACAGCAAGAGCAAATGCACAGAGGCATGAAACAGAATGGCATAGGCATGGGGTTGCCGTTGAAGAATCAGAACCATGATAGCCATAAATACAGTAATAATGACATTTATTGAACACTTAGTATTTGCCAGGCACTATTGTAAGTGGTACTAACTCGAATTCATTTCCACAAAAATAAAGGATGTTATTACGTTGTTTTGAATGAAGAAACAGAGACTGGAAGAGCTTTAATAATATTGCCCAGAGTTACAAAAATAATAATTGGTAGAACTGGGATTTGAACCTAGGTTTTCTGACTCTAGAAAAACTCTTAATCACTACTCTGTTGACACCTGTGTAAGATCTCATAGAAAAATGCAAGCCATGATTTGAAATAGGTCAGAAGACCCATGGATCAATTTGCCATTTTGGCTCTCTATATACATATTTTCCTACTAGGCTATTTAAGGAAATAACATTTTTTCCTTGTCTCAGGATTAAATCATTGAATATTTAGTGTATTACCAGAAAGAGTCAGAAGAAATTATGTTCTTCCCTCCGTCATTTGTGAAAAACTACTCCAACTATTCTTTAGGAAGCTCTTAGCTTACCTATACTCACTGGAATTGTGATTATTTCTTTAATTTGAAAAATTCATCAAATCCTTAGTAAAATCTTCACTTCCACCCTCTGAAATATCAATGACAGAAGGTAAACAAGGGTTGGATGGTCCAGAGTGCCATCTACCAGAAAGCTCCAGTAATCAGCACTTCAACATATTTATAGCAAAACAATCATCGAGATTCATAGTTATATCCCCAAGGCTTTATAAGTTCCCAAAATGCTTGTGAAATGATCAACTATTAAGCAACGGTTAGAATGTTGTTTGCATAAACTGGATTCAGTGTACTTTGATTCCTTGAAAATTACCCATGCATGCAAGGTATCTATTAACCATAAAATTTGATTAACCCAAATGTCTTCTGCCTGACCCACACCACATTGCAACTGGCTGTATAGATCTGCTCTCCTGTGCATTTGGAAAATTGCCAGGTGTTTCCATGTTCTTTGCAGAACATTGGTTATTGATAAATGTTACATCCTCACAACATGGGCATTGCTGCCACCATTAAGGATCTAGAGGGGCCCTCCCAGCCATACTTATTACATCCTAAATGCATCCATTTAGACTGATAGAGAACTGTCTGCTTGGATTATAGAATGGTTTATGAAAGAGAGTATTCATAAGTGCTTGGCTAATAGTTTATAATCCTGTATTGAATAGTTCATATACTAATTTATTATCCATGTCATTATCCAAATTCCTATATTAGCAGAGCTGTGGACAAACTGTTTATTCATGTTCAGGAATCATATCAGTGGTGGGTTATACAAGCCCCTTGGAATTTATTGTTGAACTCAGTTGTGGAGTGATCAGTGCTTTGACAAGACATCATACTCTGTAAATTCAAATCTATATTTTTGTCTGCAAGATCAAGTGCGTTGACAAATTTTTGGCATAGAACTTCTATATTCCATGTCAAGTGAGACTCTTGTCTGATGCTTTTACAAAGTACTTATGAAATTGATCTCCTATATAGATTTTCTTATACACTCTCTCAATACCTGAACTTTCTCAACAATACTTAGTCATCAAAAATCAAATCGCTTCAAAGTCTCTGGAGGTTCCCATCTCCCAACTGCTTCGGAAACCATTAAACAGAGCAGGTGCACAGCCTGTCATGTAAAGAATAGTGGTAGCTTTAGCATTCACTGGAAGAATAAACAAAGCACCACTTAAACTTCAGTAGACTCAAAATTCCCCACTCGCTTACAATGTCTTCACTTCTATAAAACCTGTGAGAATCTTTGTTTAACGTTTAGTTTTCAAATTTTAATTTAAATATTTAGAGGGGTGTATGTTTTTTCCCACCACATTCAGTTTCTATGGAGCACCTTCAAGCACTTTAGCTTACTCAAAAAATTCTAATATATTTTCAGTATGTCATTTATATGTAGCGTAGTCTGATATGTAAAAGCTGAAAAGAGGTCTATTACTTTCAACCTGATGGCACTTATGATACAGCCATGAAGAAGAAACTGGCCTCAGGTGACTAATCAAAGGTCAAGCCACCATCTTCTAAATATTGACATTGTGGCCCATTGACTTTGTTCCTTGAACACACAGTGCAGACAATAAAATATACACAGACTGACACTTCCTCGTTCTTATTTATTCCATTAAGCAAATGATCTCCTGTGCCCATTCGGTTCTGGGCAGGACATGACACTACTTTTTCCAATATTATTCTTTCGGCCACATATATTTTAAACTTCCACTAAGAGGGTTAATGGAAAAAGAGTCCAGAAAGTAGAATTTTTAACACTAGAGTCAAATTTTCCAAGATACATCTATGACTAAACCGTCATTAGTAACGAGAATTTTTTACATCAAGGCTGTAGGGGAAAGAGGTAATATTATGTGAAATCAAACAGTTTTGGAGAGCTTTCATAGGGTAAAAAAGGTTACATCTTCTCATTATACTAAATTTGGTACACTATGCACTTGAGATGTTGCAAGTTATAAAGTCTCAACTTAATAAATGAAGACAATGCAAAATTTCAAAGAAGAGCAAATGAAAAATGTTATGAAGTCTCATGGTAATGACCCATTGAGAAAAGAATAACAGATTAATTTTATCAAAAACGCGTCAACACTGCAGAATAAATAATCTATGAGAATAAAGTAGAGATATTAAGGGATGGTAGAGAAATAAAGAAAATGGTAGATGTATTCACACTGGCTATACCTTCATATATAAGTAATATCTTTGATGAATGCATATTAAAAATCAGTTGCAATAGAAAAGTATCTGTGGTATACAATAAAAAAAATAACCTAAGTCTTGAAACAATAAAAAAAGCTTGATTCTTTTTTTTTTTTTTTTAAACATTTTATTTATTTATTTGACAGAGATAGAGACAGCCAGCGAGAGAGGGAACACAAGCAGGGGCAGTGGGAGAGGAAGAAGCAGGCTCATAGCAGAGGAGCCTGATGTGGGGCTCGATCCCAGAACGCTGGGATCACGCCCTGAGCCGAAGGCAGACGCTTAACCGCTGTGCCACCCAGGCGCCCCAAAAAAGCTTGATTCTTAACATCTAGTTTCTTAACTCACTGTTAGGACAACGTATGTTTATGTATGTTAATGTTAGTTAAAGTTGATTGATTACCATCGAATCTTCATAAAGGTATGTTGTAAAATCGATATACTAAACATTATTCAATTTGGAAGCAAAATCACAAATTTGAACCACTGAACACCCAATTAGTAAACCATCAGGCTTACACTAATGTCACTGAACTTCAACTCCACACATCAGGTTCCTCACAACAACAACAAAAATGAAAACAAAATTCTGACAGGTACAGAAGATACACGTTAAGGATAAATGACATGGAAATTCTAAAATTTTAAGGAAAACAATACAAAATAGATCTATAAAATATTCTTGGATTATTATCAGGCCAGCTACTGGCAATGCACATTACAATGTCTACAGACTCATTGCTGAAAGAAAACATGTTAAGGACAAATCATCTATAAGGTAACAGTAAACACATGAAAATCTGAAGATATTTTTTGACCTGCATTCTTCCTGAATCTGTCAGTCAGTAGACCTTAAAGTCTTTAAAGGCATGGCAGACACTGGCCACTTAGTTATTCACCAATATCCACAGGTTTGCTTCCAGACTCACTGCCAAACCACATTACCCATTGTCTCTTGGAGTTAGGTGTGGTCTTATAACTGATTTTGGTCAACAGCATACAGGCAGAAGTTACAGATGCCAATTCCTGATCTCTCTAGCCTGGTCTTCCCTGTTCTTTTCATCCAGTGTCCGACAAAATGCACAGGATACAGGGGGAGAATTCCAAGGACTTAGGAGATAGTAGCGGCACAAATAGAGAGAACAAGTGTCCAATAATACATAGAACAGAAAATGGACCAATTTGCATCAGACTTTAACCAGAACTTGAACTAGTCTATGTTGTGATCAGCCAGTTGAGATATTAGGGATGTTTGTTACGGAGGTGGATTACTCTGATTATACATAAGAAAAAGCCCACTTTAACACTAGAGGTCATTTTCTATATGAAACTGTAAATAAACTAAATTACTTACATTGGATAATTTTGTTTTATTAATTAAATATGGTTTCCTGTTGAGTTATTCAAATTTGCCTTCAAATTTCTATGTAATGATTATACCTTAAATAAACCAAGCATAGGAATTATGACAGTTGAAGCAGAATCTTAAGAAGAGTACTTTATAATGAGAAGCAACTAATTTGTAGTGGGTAAGATAATATATTCGAGAATGAGAGAGAACTCAATTAGTATCCCAGCTCAAGCAGTAAATAGCTATGTGACCTTGGACCAGTTTCTGAACTTCTACAAATCATAATTTTCTCACCTGTAAAGTGAGGAAAATAATAGTACCTACCCCCATGGTTATGAGAATTAAATGTGGCAATGCATTTAAAGTACTTGGTCTGCCTGCCACATCGGAATTACTCATTAAGTGTTAGTGCTTGTTGCTGTTATGGTTAATACAAGCTAACATGCTGTAAAAGCCTCATACTTTAAAAAATCTTCTACCATGGAAAAGTGATAAAAATACTACTAAATTCTGTCTTAGCAATTTAAAGTGATGACATTTAACCTGGCTAAGGTAAACAACAAATGCAGTACTGATTCAAAATAAACGAATTTTATAATAGATAAAAATACAAAGGTGCAAAGCCCTTAGAGCTAGGTTAGACGTGCAGGACTTTTTTTTTTTTAAACACAACTTGGTTCCATACAGGTAATACTTCAAAGTAACTATTCAACAGGTTGTTAACTTCAGTAAAAACATATTCAACTCTAAAAGTCTAAGATTCATTATTGTGCCTCAAGCTTTTTCCTCTCATTGACACATTGCTTTTCAAAAACTATTCAGAAGGTTAGTTTAATAGCATATTTAAATGTATTTACTGAGAGAAATGAAAGGAGGCATTGGAACTGGGCAGAATGTCTGGTTTGAAACAATAGTCATCCTATATATTATGTAATATTGCATTATATTATATGTTTTTATATAGTATGTATTATACACTAAATATATTTATATGCACACAATATTATACATACAAAGTTCTAGGCAGAACATTTCTTAGGTTCAGAGATGAACTAGATTCTCTTGGATCTTCTCCATTTGTACTCTTATCATAAATAACTATGACATATGATTATTCTCCTCCTAATCAAAGTATCATTATGCGTGCAATTGTTCATGGCGATATAGCCAATGTATACAGGAAGCTCAACTAAGTTACAAGCAGGAAGCAAGTTCATTCTTTCACCCTATGAAACTTATTCTGTCCATTTTTTCTTTCCCCCTACATGACCGACATATCAGGCAGATACCCATAGCTTTTCAGGTGACCCTTAGATAATAAAATTCCAGGTCAGTGTGATTTAGATTTCACTCTACTCTAATAACTATGTAAATCCCAACGTCTATCCAATTTAAACCTTCTCCTCTTTTCGGCTGACTTCGGCTGGTTTTCTACTCTGCTGTACTAGTCACCTCTTCCTCCGCCCCGCCCCACCCCCCCCAATACACAATCACCAGACTGTTTCAAGTTTCTACATAGAGGGAGCAGCATGAGAGACAAAAGGTGAAACAAGAAAGCAAAGTCATTAGCTGAAGGAGAGAAACAGGGAGGCAGGAAGCGATGAAAGAATGTATTCAATTGCCATCTTCAGGCCAGCCAGTGGGCTTATGAATTTTTCTCATTTCTTTCACTAATTTCAGCTCTTCTTTCACTAATTCCTTGAGAGCATGTCCCACTAGATTTTAAACTTCATGGAGACAAAAACCATATCTAGTACCCTGCCTAGACATAGATTTTATTTTTTATATATATATATATAATATGGGGTTAGGGTTAACTCTAACCCTAACTCTAACTCTCTCTCTCTCTCTCTATATATATATATATGGAGAGAGAATAACTAAACTAGCAATCAGACTTTCCAGAATAAAGAACCTAAACATGATCTAAAGGTCTCTAGATCTTGAGGATCTAGGATACAGACCCCAGGGTGTTGTCCTGAGACCACTCATTTAAAAACAAACAAACAAAAAAAATGTCTCTTGCAGGATGAAAGAGACAACAAACCAAAAGTTTTAAGCTCTAAATCAAGTAAATTTCAGTAACACAAAAATCAGATCTGATTTGCATGGAGATCTTTCTCTTCATCAGAGAAAGAGAAGGAAGTGCCCGAGAGCACCATTCTTGTACTGCAGCCTCAACCTGGAAGCCCAGAGAGACTGAGATGGGGAGGGAGGGAGAAGGGGAGGGGTAGCGCACGTGCCACATGCGCATATGTGCACGGCACACGTGGATCTCCCAAAATTACAGAATCCAATGAACCAGCAAATTGGTTGTAAACACACCAGTTTGGGGAAGCCCAAATTTGAATATGAAATACTTCAGTACCTTTGAAGTTTGCTCTAAGGAAGTGATTTTGCCGCCTTTTCCTCTCCTGCTCCTACAATTTCCCTCCCTTAATCTCTTCAACAGTAAATCTTTCTCTTCTCAACCATTGAGAAGAATGCAATAATAAAGTCCATTTTTCCCCCTAGTGACTAAGAATTCAGAAAACATACACAGCTAAAGCTACAGCCTGTGATATGGCACATTCTCAAAATAATAACTCAGAGTAGCTTTGGGTTTATAGAAAATCATTAAGAGCTCCGACAGGACGTTAGTGAGCGCTTTGAGGAAGCTCTGAGGGGAGGAACTAATGATGGCTCTGAATCCGGGATTAGAGCCTTTGCATTCATGAGTAAATCAGCTTTCCAGGGCACCACTGCTTCCAAACAATAAAGAAGGAGGTTGGAAAGATACTGCCAGCAATCACGACACAGGAAATGCTTACAGGATGGTGTGCCCTCATATATTTTAATCTGTTCCCTTCAGTATACTTAATCATGCCATTCTCAACTAGGGGAAAATTCACTGTAGTTTTCTGTCAAAGAACAAGTCTACCAATTTGACTATTTGAAAGACCTGGTATGACTAATGTCATAAGCATTCTTAAATAAATTTAGGAAAACTTTATTTTCTCCCATGTTAGTTAGGATGTATTTGCTATTGCCCACTATTTGACAAAAGGAATAAAACTACTGTTTTTATACTTTATGTATTAAAGTTCTTCACATTCAAGTATATCCTTTCTCTCTCTCTTTCTCACCCCCCCACCCCCCCACCCATATATACACTCACACAGGGTCTCACACACACACATACACATCCATATACACATACAAATAAATTATGACCTAACCATTTGAGCCAAGAATCAGGAAAAACACCTCAAATATTTGGGGGAAAAAAACCCTACCCTTTTATAATAACATTTGCTGGAAAGACTATGGACAAAATCATACATTAACACCCTAATCTGAAAAACAGCAACAACAGCAATAACAACAAAAAAACCCCAGCAACTCCAGCTCAAGGGCAGTTTAGACATTTACCACTGAATCTCTTTATTCACCCCTTCCCAGCACAGCGTATTGACTATTTAGACCGTCTCTTTTCAAATACCATTTGTGACAGCAATTGCCCTATATCACTGACAGAGACTATTCTCCATGAAGTTTTCTGGAGTGATTGAGATAAAAATAAAAATGTTCTGATATTTCCCCCCAGGAAAGTGCCAGTGGTTGCCGAAGCTCAAATAAGCTTTAACTATATCCCACAGAGCAACACCTCATAGTGTATTATTAGTGTGATCAAAAAGGATCAAAACACGTTTCCAGGAAGGCCTAAGTACCAGCCCACGTTAACATTATCATGTGAACGTGCCGCATCGAGCTTTCGGCTTCTGAGTGTGCACCCACTGAAAACCATATAGCATTTATTCCAACGAAGACCTTTATTAATTATAGCTATAAAACAAATGCTCATTCTCGGGATGTGTTTTCACCTCCTGGGGAGTTTGTGTTAGGTTTTCAAGAAAGAGTGGAAACAAAATACAGCCATACTCGATCCGGTGATAATTGAGTGGAAGTAACTCAATACCTACTGTTAAGAATTTGTTTCTGTGTCTGTCAAGAGGCAATAGAAATATCCACCAGAACTGGCTCCCCAGGAAAAAAGAGGACAATTCTTCATTCTTGTTCAGTAGTCTTGTAAAATCAAGGAAATCTGTTCGTATGACCAATGTACAGAGAGCAACTCTGCATATTCCCTTGTAATCCTGGGATTCTTTATAGCACAAGTCATGGGAAAGGTCACGGGTGAGCTCACGCACTCACAGGAGTAGGGATGGGCTGTGTAAAACACAGGAATTATTAAGTTGTAGTGAGTCGCAGTATAGCATGGGCCTTTATGGCAGATGGGTCTGAATGCAAATCCTAACACTGCTTGTCACTACCTTCACATGAGATGGAGACAATTACTTAGTCTCTCCTGGATTCCAGGCATTAGTCTATGAAATTGGGATAGTCATGAGTACGGCTTAGAGAAATGCTCAGGACTGTATCTGATAACATATAAAAGGCTCAGGCCTATACCAAGCTGTTCTTAAAAATCCATTCTCTACTAATGAATCATTGAACTTTACATCGGAAACTGGGGTGTACTGTATGGTGACTAACATAATATAATAAAAAATCATTAAAAAAAAATCCATTCTCTTCTTCCTTCTGCAATCCTGGGGTAGTATTAAGGTGTACTGTTCATATTCATGTTTTCAGGTTCTCTACACTGTATGTATCCAGTATATATCAGTGTATCAGCGTGAGCATGTGCTGATATTAGCAACAAATTTGAGACAGAGTCAATAACTCGCCATCATCATTTATAGCATTCAATGACAAAAATAAAGTTGCAGAGCGCTTTCCCATTTAGATCTTTGGGGAGAGGCTTTCAATAATTTCCTTACAGGGGAACTGAATCCAGAGGTGTCCGAAGTTGGGGTCAAATTCAATGCCATCTTTAGTTGAGGTTCATTATTATTATTTTGCTTCATATAAGTGGAACTAGTCATTTGCTATGATCAAATCATAAAACCTTCAGAAACTAGAATTTAGATACCTCAAAAAAATCTTTAAATTCAGAGGATTAGTGTTGTTAATATCCAAATCCCACATTGCAGGGGGAAGAAGTCTACTTTTTTATGAACATTACTGCAGCCCTTCTATGGACTTTATAAGATATTTTGTGACTTCAGTTAAAACATACTGCCTCCTGTACCCTGTAACTCCTTTGTTTAGGTTACCACATTTCTTAGTCAATTGGAAGTGCTACCTAACACTTTATTGGAAAACCAGAAGTGCAAAATGAACCCCAAGCACTCTTGTCACCATGGGAAATGCTGACGAGACACATTATACGCATTATATCTTTAAGTTGTTAAAAGAAAAAAAAGCGTGTGATTTCTAAAAACCACATTTGGGTATTAGGTGTCCCAGGATCAGAGAAATTCAGTGCTGAAAAGATATTTATAAAGCATCTAATTCAGCTTCCTTATTTCATACACTGAGAAAACCAGGACAAGAATATTTTGCCCAAGATGACACCAATAAATTTGTGAGTCTGCCCACCCAGCATCGGGAGTAATTTGGACTCGACTAATCAAAGTATGGTTTCTAAGAACCTGCTAGAGTGACTGAGGATATCTGGAGCCCAGCATGTGTTTTCCAAAAATAAGTCAGGCCATTTTTTAAGAATTTTAGGTATGGGGAAAAGAATGAAAGAATTTAAAAGATGACTATACCATACAATCCATAATTAGGAAAAAAAAAACATACAAGCACAAAACCAAACATATTCATATCTACATGCCTTGAAGGGCTGAGCCCAGAGCCTGGCACATGGTGACTATTCCAAGAATCAGAGACATGTGTAGAGGGAGGGGCGTGACTGTGTGAATCAGAACTGTGTCTTTTTTTTTAAAGATTTTATTTATTTATGTGACAGAGAGACAGCGAGGGAGAGAGGGAACACAGCAGGGGAGAGGGAGAGGAAGAAGCAGGCTCCCAGCCAAGGAGCCGGATGTGGGACTCGATCCCGGAACGCCAGGATCACGCCCTGAGCCGAAGGCAGATGCTTAACAACTGCGCTACCCAGGCGCCCCCAGAACTGTGTTCTGATCCATTGCGCCTAGCTCCCAAATGCTGTCGTGTTTCTAGAAGCAGTGAGCAAGCAAGCCAAACTATTAATAATGATATTCATGATTAAAAAAAACCCCATTCTATAGTCATATCTTTAAGTTGGAAAATAAAGAGGATTTGAGGGCGCCTGGGTGGCTCAGTCGTCAAGCGTCTGCCTTCGGCTCAGGTCATGATCCCAGCCTTCTGGGATCGAGCCCCACATCGGGCTCCCTGCTCCGTGGAAGCCTGCTTCTCCCTTTCCCATTCCCCCTGCTTGTGTTCCCTCTCTCACTGCCTCTCTCTCTGTCAAATAAATAAATAAAATCTTAAAAAAAAAAAAAAAAAAAAGAGGATTTGAGTCCCTCCTGGCAACAGGTCCAGCATGCCTTTGTCTCCTGTTTTCCTGCCATTCAAGTGATTTATTTCAGGTACCAGTTCTCCTCAAGGACCTCTGGTAGAGCAGCCTCTCTAGGGGGAGGGATGTGGGGTAAGGGAGTTGGGGAGGGGAGGATGGAGGAGGAACTGTATGTTGGGAAGAAGATTTAGGCTGAAGTTCTAGGATTTTTGGTGTCACTGTGGGAAGAATGGAACTTCGTGAACATTCTTCTGTTACTGACAGCCCATTGCATAGATGGCCGCTCTCCCAGGATTCCTTCCAGGGCTGACATGCAGACCCACACTCCTTTAGGCTCCAGTTCCACATTGTTTATACCTTCATTCCCAGGCAAGGATGTTTAGAAGGAACCTTATGATTCACTTACTTATACCCCTCTTTACCCTCAATGTTGCACATTTCCTGAAGCAAAGCTTGTTTCTCAACTCTTATGTTTTAGTATGGTGCCTTTGCTTATTAAATGTTCATCATATTTTTACTGATGCAGGAATCATGTTTACTCTCATTACATCTACAATTTCAATTTTTACTTATAAATGTTTAACTTCCTAGTAGTCATCTTGTGTTTCTCTTGCCTAGTACTCTGGAACTACTCTTTTCTTTCTCTTGAAGCTGACCTTCTATTCATCCTTCTTTCTTGGTTTATTCTCATTTGGGTGATGGAGATCCTCAAAAAGCTTCCAAAGAAAGGTGTATAGGAAGTTTTGTTTTGTTTTGTTTTTTTGAGACCTACCATCGATTGATTTTAAACTATGTATTTCCTTCATAAAATAAAAATAAATATTTAGAAGTGATTTTGAATTAGAAGTTAACAAAAAGCATCCCTCCATTTTCTTAGTGTCCAGTGTATTAAGTGGAAATATCTGATATTTCACTGTCTTTCATATTAATGATCTTTACCCTCTAGAACCTCTTAGGATATTTTCTTCACTCTTGGTGGTCAGAAATTCAAAAACAGTTTTAGCTCATGGGAGTGTTCAATTTCTGCATGTTTTTGTATTTCTTTAAATTATTTTTAAAAAGTTTCCATTCTTTCTTCTCTTTTCACCATTTTGGAATTTTAATTAGTTCAACGTTTCATCTCCTCCAAATAACCTAGATTATTCTTTCTTTCTTCCTTTCCTTTCTTTCCTTTCCTTTCCTCTTTTCTTTCTTTCTTTCTTTCTTTCTTTCTTTCTTTCTTTCTTTCTTTCTTTCTTTCTTTCTCTTTCTTTCCTTCCTTCCTTCTTTCCTTCCTTCCTTCCTTCCTTCCTTCCTTCTTTCCTTTCCTTTCCTTTCCTTTCCTTTCCTTTCCTTTCCTTTCCTTTCCTTTCTCTTTCCTCAGAGATTTCTTCAACTTCATTTTCCAAATGTAATTCTCTTTTTTGATGGGGTCCTTGCCTGGTTTTGGGATCCATTATATTTAAAACTTGTGAAATTTTTATGAGCCACTTCTTTCTCTCTATATATAATATTATCTTTTATGTTTCTGCAAATATTATCATATGTTGAAGTGTTCTGCTTCCTGGACACTTTTTTTCTTTGATTTTATTTTATATCAGGACTATATTCTGCCTTTCTGCCTTTCATATTAAGAGGCTTTCTTAAAATGTCTTGGCATCTTTGTTTATACTTAAGAGTAAGTTGCTACAAAAAGTCAGGACTGCCGGGCGCCTGGGTAGCGCGGTGATTAAGCATCTGCCTTCAGCTCAGGGCATGATCCCAGCGCTCTGGGTTCGAGCCCCACATCAGGCTCCTCCACTAAGAGCCTGCTTCTTCCTCTCCCACTCCCCCTGCTTGTGTTCCCTCTCTTGCTGGCGATCTCACTCTGTCAAATAAATAAATAAAATCTTAAAAAAAAAAAAAAGTCAGGATTGGATGCTCAGCGCACATGGGCGGGGCTTAGTGAGTGGCAGGTGCCGGTTTTAGCTGGAGGAAGCCTATAGATATCTGTGTCTGTAAGTTTTTGCCTTGAGCCTGCTCCATCCTAGACAAGGCTCGCACAATGTATTGCTCCAGAGTTGGAAGACAATCTGCAGGTGTCTGGGGCCAGCTGCAGGGAGACAGCTGTGCACTCACCATTCAGAGCACAGCCCTGAGCACAAAGCTTCTCCCCAGTTTTCAGTCCAGGAGCCCAATCCTGCCTCCTCCTGTGCTTGGCAACTTCTGGCCAGAGAACCTCCAGTCTACATTTTCTTTCGAAAGAATAAGCACTCAGCTGTGGAGAATGCACAGGGGCCTGGGGTGGCGGAGGGGGGTGGGGGGGTGTCTAACTGATTTTTGCATAGATTTTCCAACCACAAAACCTGGTGTTTCAGATTGCTAAGCATTTGTGGAGTTGTGTGGGCTTAACTGGCTTGCTTCTCATTGTGTCCCCCTCTCCAAAGCTTTTTGCTCTAATTTCCGCAGTTCTGATAAGCAAATTACCATCTTTCCATCTGCTTTCCATCTTAAAACCATTTCTCCTTGGTTGTTAAGCCTACTCTTAACTCATGCAAGTGTATGCCTCTTTTGGAATCTATAGGGGTAATGGCTCAGGTATTTAAAGACTCCTGCTGAGAAATTATGCCTTTTCCTGAGGACAGGTGTTTCAAAACAATACTATTATATGCCTTATTTCAGCCTTTCTTACAAATGGCAAGAGGACTCCACAGAAAAAGAGAATTTTTCTGAGATAATTTGGCAAAAGACAAGAGTGCAATGAATCAAATATGTCTGATACATAAATATAAATATATAAATGAATTTTAAAATTTATATAAATATATATTATATATACATATACAATATAAATACATTCATAATTTGAGAGGGCTACCATCAGAACATCTCTCTACAAAAGAATTTTTCAAATAGTAAGATTACCATTTATTAAGCAATTTCTATGTGTCTGGCACTCTATTAGCATTCAATATAAACACAATGTTATTTAAAGATCACAACTCAAAGGTCTATTTCGAACAACTCATTCAACATCTTTACGGATAAATATAACTCGGTTACTGAAGCTGGCAGTTTGAGCTAAAGTACAGAGATGAGAAACATAAGGTCAGAATTACGTTCCAGATCATTTTGCCCTCAGTGACTGTGCTTTTATGCTCTCCAATGTTGCTGTCTGTGAAACAGAGCAAAACAAACAAGCATCCCCTCTTGTTAGTAGGCTTAAGGTTAGGAGGAGCACATGACTGAAAATACATTTGTTATTGTAATCTACCAAAGTGAAGGATGGAAATCTCCCACATTGGATTTAATGTCTTGAATTAAGGCATTCTATTGGTGATAGAAAGAAAACAACGATTTAAAACAGGATTTTGAGGAAAGAATTGGCAACATCTGGTGCATCAATAAGGGCAGCAAAGGGGAGGGAGGACTGACAGATGATTACCATTTTGAGTCTGGATGGCTCAAAGAATATTGCTGCCACAAAGAACGTTCAGGAAAAATGCAACGAGAAGTGACAAGAGCAGCATAACCCTCCCCTGTCTCTGCCCCGCCGCCCCCCCCCCAAAAAAAGCATGCTAAAAGGCAGGCTGAAAATACTTGGGAAAAAAGCAAGACTGTAGAATCTAACCTTGCCTATAATGATCTAAATATGTCTGCAGTATCATTTCACTGGAATAGCTCTTTATGCAAATAATCTCCAAGTCCTCAGTGCCTTTGATAGTAAATGATTCACAGGGATGTTAGTTTTCATGATGGCTATGCGACTCTACTGTGTGTCTATGGTTCGTAGACAGTTTAGTACATTTGCATGGATCAGAGGGCATGAGGAAGGCAAAGGAGGCTGCACCAGTTTTCTGAAGAGAGAAGATATGAGCACCCTGTAAGGGCCCTCTGAGTGGAGAAGCCTCACAGGGCCATTCACACGCACGCCATCACGGTCTGAGAGGTAGACCTGCTCTCCGTGCGTAAGAACACAAGAACACTGCAGTGGCCACTAGAGAGAAAATGTCAGATAGGCACACCATGGCCATAACAGGCCATGTGTGAAGACTTCCTGTGTGTTCTCTGAGGACGAGGTGAAGAGGAATGTCCCATCACCATATTTATGCATTGTGCATATGTGCACTTTCTCTGAAGAATAGTGTTGCTTCTCCATGGGACTTTTAGGCAAAAGAATGGCTGAAGATACATGAAAAATAATATTGAAACACAGATTTACACTTCTTTCTTCCACACAATACAAAAAAAAATAACAGAATTATGATTTTAAAATATTTCATAAAATAGATTTATATTCCCTGAAATTCTTTTCAAGTCAGCTGCAATGTGAAAATGATTTAAATTTTCTTTACTTTAAATAAAATTTGGTGTATGGAATATTCAGCAGGTTCTGAAAAAGAAAACACGGCCCAAGGAACTCTTTCTAAAAAAAATGGCTTGAGACCTTGTAACACATTAGCATTTCCTCTCGATCTGGCATTTACGGTCTCTAAAAATCTCCTAAGAACACTACATTCTCTAACATCTATTATCCTCAACTTCAAATGAAATATCAGAAATATAATAAATTCCGAGGTAGATGGTCGTTCAATTTCCTAATGGAGGACAAATAATTTCACTTTCCCAATCAGTTTCCCCTTAATGAAACCCCAACTTAAGATGCCTCATTCTATCTGTCTTGTTTTTCAGCAAACACGACGGCTCCCCAACCACTGACTAGTGGAAATGTTCCAAATGGGAAACCCTCTTAGCTGGATGATGCACTATGATAAAGGGGATACACCTACATTAAAGTGTTACGTATTTGTTTACCAGTAAAATCAGATGAGATCAACAGAATACACAGCAAGGAATCCAGGATTAAACAAAATAAATCTCTCCTGACTCAAACCTAATAACTTGCTCCAAAAGCTCTCATAAATTATTAGCTTCAAAATCCTTCAATGTGTCTGAAACGTAGTGTGTGTCACTGATGTACTTGAAGTTCACCTAAGAAACTGTATCATCAAAATGTGCCGACGAAAACTGCCAGCAGCGGTGCCACCTTGCAATCAATCACAGATCTGTTTCAGAATTATAAAGTGTCTGAGAGCTATAATTTCATCTGCTTCTAGCTGCATATCATTTAAAACTTCATTTTCTCATGGAAAAGAAAAAGTAAAAACATTTGTCAGCTCCAGCTCCCTCTTTATGAAGACCCACTGCTTCTACCACACTCTCTGGCTTCCTTATTTGAATTTGTGTTCCAGAAATCTTTTTTTTTTTTTTTTTCCCATGGACTACATGTGGTACATAGCTTATGAACACAGTACTATAGGCAATTCTCAATTATATGTCCGAATGGAAACCCAGGGTGGGACTGATAATCCAAAACCATTTTATATTTGACTTTCAAATACACTAGGTGAATTTGCCCTGGGAGGTTCACCTTCCTGCTAATGCTTTGCTAGAACTAATATTAAAATATGTTTGCATTCCTTGAGCACATGCTAAATGACAGCAGTAGGGCACAACCCAGAAGTGGGTGGAAAGGGTAAGTTAGATTGGGATTAAACATTTTTATGAAGAATTGTCAATGTGAGTTTTCCAAATGTGGGTAATTGAGAGGTAGTTACATATAATATTAGAGTTTTCTTTTTTTTTTTTTGAATCCTAAAGGAAAAGATCCTTTTGAAGTATATTAATGCAAAAGACCATATTTTAAAATATTAAGCAAAAGTCAGATTTTCATTTTAACTTAACTATTCAGCTATGAATCAGATTCATTTATTTTTAAAAGGAAAAATATGAAACACTCCTGGTAAGTGATTCTTTATAGTTACAAATTTATTATTATAGAACAGATATCTCTGTATCTTTTTTATCTTGGTATGACGTGAAGAAATGATTCACCATGTTTGGCTATTAGCCAATTTCGATACCAGTTTGGTATCCCAGTGCATCAGGATTAGAACTAAAGGCAATAATGGGGGTGCCTGGGTGGCTCAGTCGTTAAGCATCTGCCTTCGGCTCAGGTCATGATCCCAGGGTCCTGGGATCAAGCCCCATATCGGGCTCCCTGATCCACTGGGAGCCTGCTTCTTCCTCTCCCACTCCCCCTGCTTGTGTTCCCTCTCTCTGTCAAATAGATAAAAATCTTAAAAAAAAAAAAAACACTAAAGGCAATAATGAACTAATTTGTTCAATCTATTTTTAAGAAAAATTAAGTTACCTCATTGACTATTGCCTTTCCTCATTTCTGTTCTCACCACAGTTTGAAAGAATGGGAAGAATGGGTAAATATTCAGTTGACTGGATACACTGATATTCTTTCATGCCACCCTAAAACAGAAACTTCGGGAAGATCATATTTGGGTTTTTTTTTTTTTTTTATTGTTTAAGTAGAACTTAAAATTACAGTAAGTATTTTAATATATTCCGAATATACTTATATATATTCTGTTATTTACATCTTTATTAATATACTTTGGTTAAGAAAGAACATATATATTTATAGTCATAAAACAATGGTGGACATTATCACTTGTGCTTTGCCAGCGTAATACAGACACTAAAGACAAGCTTATGAAAACCTTCTGTTTCTCTGCAAACCAGGCTGGGAAAATTGGGGTTCCAATTCCTGTTTTATAACCGATTCTCACCCACGTGTTGAATTGATAAGATCTGGCAGTAGGCAAGTTCAGATCAAGCCTGACCTACAGCATGTGGCTGGCAGCACAGGTTCCTTGGACAAAGGCAGGCTGTGGATTAGCATTGCTGACGTCAGAAAAGCACAGCCCAAAGCAAACTGAGAGAGGTGGTCAACATGCAGAAAGAAATCCTTCAGACATTAAGTCAGAAAGAGCTTTGGGTTGAGAAATCAGATCTTCTGATAGTACCTTGAATGAAAAGCTGCTGAGACAATGCCTAAATTCACATCTTACAGCCTTTTTGCTCTTCCCTACCTTCCTGTCCTTCTCCTCCTCCATTTTGGCCCCTCCTACGTCTTCTTTGCATTCTCTGAAAGCCCTAGATTTATCCCCAAAACTCTGCACTCCCAATGACAAAACATGCCAAATTTCAAGCTAAATGAGGACTAGAATTTGAATGGATGCTACCGAAGAAATTTCTGGAAAAACATGACGAGGAAGAGACTGAAAGAAAAGACAGAATGGACATATATTTTATGAGATCGAATGCAGGAAAAATATTTGGGATTCTAACTCTCCAGGTATATCGAATCTTGCAGTTGCCTTGTTCAGATTTGGTAGTAGACAGTCTCCTGAAGTTTGCACTCACGATCACTCAAATGGATGTGAGTGCAGCTGTGTGTTGGCTGGGATTGTGGGGGTGGGGGGGTAGGTAGTGCATAGAGTCTATGGATGATCCAGTTTGACAGGTAGATGGAAGTAGGGGATGGTAGCACCCTTGACATTAACGGTGAAAGACTTTTCACAAAATAACACCCAGATGGTTTCACCTAACTCTAACATGCAGAGATATTTGAAATTTGCTATGAAAAGAGAATATACTTTTCGTAGGAGATCAAAGGCTGGAGACATCAGACGTGCTCTTAAATGAATCAGTTCTTCTGCTATTATTGGGTTCAGTCATCTAAATCTAGGCAAAGCCAGTTAATTAAATTTTCCCAGGTAAAATTAAAACCTAGGAGTTATTCTTTATTCCATCATTTACCACACCTAATCCATCTGCAATCCTGTTAGTTCTAAATATATCCGCTTCTCTCCATCCCCACTCTCACTTTCCTAATCTAACTTACCACTGTCTCTTTCCAGAGCGACTTCAATAGCTTCTTAATGCTGTCCTGTCTTCCCCTACAACCTTTTCTTCACAGAATTGCCAGCATTCCGTCACAGTTATAAAACAGGTCTACATTCAAGCCCTTTACGGGCTTCCTACTGTTCCTAGGGTAACACCCAAATGCTCTCCCATGGCCTAAGGGACCTTTTATGTAGGATTTAGATGCTACTTCTGCAAGCTGACCAGAATTATCTCCCTGAATTCCAGTTCTCCATATCAAGTAAGTCCCCATTTCTGCGTTTTGCACTTTTTTTTTCTTTTTTAAGATTTTATTTATTTATTCATGAGAGAAAAAAAGAGCGAGGGAGAAAGCCCGAGGAAGGTTCCCCACCGAGCAGGGAGCCCAAAGAGGGGCTCCATCCCAGGACACCGGGACCACGACCTGAGCCAAAGGCAGATGCTTAACTGACTGAGCCACCCAGGCACCCCTGGGTTTCTGCACTTCTTTTTGCCTCTAGAATGCTCTTCACCCAGTTCTTTGTTTGGATGCTTCCTTGTCACCTTTTAGGCCTCTACTCAAAGTTACTTCCCACTTTACTTCCTTCAAAGCATCCATAATAATATGAAATATCTTACTGCTTTACATTATTATTGTCTTTCCACACCAAAATTTAAGGGAGGGGTTTATAAGTCTTTGTTCAGCAACTATAGGAACGCCTGCCATGTCGTTGACCATCAACAAATGACTGACAGGTGCCGTCTTTCCATGAGGACCCATCTTTTGATACTAAGTATCAAACTTCTAATTTGTGAACCCAGGCAAACAGTCAATCTGAAACTGCAGCAAACAGGAAGTAGTTAGGGGATCTAGACTTTCTCCTAGAACTAGAGGCCTAAAATTATTTCTTAGGTAAAATTATCTTCAGCCAAAGTAATCCTTAAAGTGACTATGTTGCATGGTGGAAAAAGCTGGTGTTCTGAATGTTTAGTAACTATGTTCTGATGATGCATCCCCGTAGTTATCAACCCAGATGCTGGGGCTCCTGGAAAGAGAGTAGATAAAAGAATAAGAGAGACAGGCCAGCTGTTTTAAGACCATCCTTGCCATCTGACATTTTGTTCCTTCTCTCATGCGCTGTAGCAAAGGGATACAATGAGGCTGAGTATTACTATTAATCATTCTTAACAGTGGGGTTCTGGTTACCAAATCATACCCCAAAGCAGAGTTGATTGACTCAGAGTAAACCCAATCAATCAGCAGTGAACGTAAACTCAAGAACAGGCTTCTAATTCTATTTGTCTTTGACCAGTGAATTTTGAGTAGCTGCCCAATTGTTCTAGATTTTGAACTTTGAATTCATATATTTTAAATGGATTCCTCTCTTATAAGCATTATCAAACACAAACTTTAAAATAAACATGTTTTTAGAACAGTTTCAGAATTACAGAATTACTGTAAAAATAGTAGAGAGAGTTTCTCTATACCCCATATCCAGTTTCCCACATTATGTTGTGTATTTGTCACAACTAATGAGCCAATAATGATGCCTTCCTATTAACTTAAGTCCATACTTTAGATTTCCTCAGTTTTCCCTCATGTCCTTTTTCTGTTTCAGGATCCTATCTGGAATACCACATTACATGTCGTCATCATGTCTCCTTAGGCTTCTCTTGGCTGTAATAGCGTCTCAGACTTTCATTATTTTTGATGACTTTGACAATTTTAGGAATACTAGTCAGGTATTTTGCAGAATATCCCTCAGTTGGGATTTGTCTGTTGTTTTTCTCATCAGGAGACTGGGATAATGTGTTTTGGAAAGAAGACCACAGAGGTAAAGTGCCATTCTCATCACATCCTATCAAGGGTACATGCTACCATGACTTATCACTGTTGATGTTAACCTTGACTCCCTGGCTTAACATAGGCTTGTTAGTTTTCTACATTGTAAAGTCATTCTTTTTCTTTTGAAAATGTCTCTGCACAGCCCACACTTATGGAGTGGGACATTGTGTTTTCTCTCCTTAAAAGGGAGTAACTACATAAAATATTTACAAATTCCTCCACAGGAGATTTCTATCTATCTATCTATCTCTCTCTCTCTCTCTCTCTCTCTCTCTAGTCATTTACTCATATCCCTATAACTCATGGATACATACTTTATACTTTGGGCTATAATCCAATATTACTTTGTTTTATTGCTCTGTTTTGTTGCTCAAATTGTTCCAGCTTTGGCCACTGGGAACACTTTTAGTTGGCTCCTAGAAGCCTTCACATATCCACATCCCGCATCATAGACTTTTGCTTTGTTTTTAGTATCTCCTTACTTTCTGGGATCATAAGATGCTCCAGGTTCATCCTGTAGATTATTTCACACTACATTGTGATTGCCTTTCACTCTCTGAACCACTGTCTCCTCCGCCCTTATCCCATCCCTTTTAGAGTGAACTCCAATATTTGTCTCATTCATCTTGGTATTCAAGTGCCTGCTAGTGCATTGATTAGATGGATGCTTCATTAAAGACATAAGTGACTGAATGGAAGAATGAAGGATTTGAGCTTATTCATCTAAGGCTTGCTTTAAGCCAGGCACCAGTCTTGTTGAATGAGTAGACCAATTTAATCCAATAATTAAAACCAACATGGTAGACACAGAGTTAAAGAACATTTTTAACAGTTCAAATATTATCTTTCATGACATTGGTGCTCTTTTCCTTTTGTATCTTTGCCCATTTCTTAGAAGATCCAGCAAGTATAAAATTGAAAATATCATGCCCTGTAATTTTGATTCTTCTAATTATGACACAGCCTGAGCTGAAACAAAAAATTACCCAGAACCTTCGCTGCCTCTAGCCTCTTAAAATACAAAGAATCTATTTCCAATTCCTAATGTAAGAGATGTTCCAAGTAGTTTTACACTAAGCATTTATATACAAAAATCTAATTATAAATGTTCCAGTTTTGGTAAATTGATGTAGACAAGGATTGGGTTTTGTCTTTGCTGCACTGACGAACTTCAGTTTTTATGTTACCAGAAATAGGAAAGCTGTGGTATGGGGTAGCAGAGGACAGATTTTCCTAGCCATCATCTCTTATAGCTGTGTGACCTTAAGGGAATCACTTAGCTTCTCTGGTCCTTTGTTTCCTAAAGTTTAAAATGAAGGTGATAGCATTTACATCACATGGATGTTACATGTTACTAAATTTTATAGACAAAGTTGCCAATATAGTGCTTGGAATATAAAATATGCTTAGAGACTCAATCAACTCCTATAATCTTTTCTCTTGGTGTACTTTGAAGTATTAACCCAATTTACTTATAAGATCTCAGAATTCAGTCTTATTAATTCAGACTGGCCCTTCCTTCAATGGGCTTCAATTAGTGAAATTTACAGACTTGTTTGCATTTTTACAAGGACCTGAATGCTCTGCCAATTTCTTCTCTTCTAGCTTATTTTACATCTGTAAATTATAATGCATACGTAGTGGCAGAATGTCTCAAGTAGAAGTTCTTCTCAGAAAATACTTGGTCAAATTCCCAGGGTAAACTGTAGTCATAATGGAATATAGGACCTGACTTGACCATTGAATTAGGAGTCAGGAAACTTGAAAGTGATTTCTGACCTTGCTGTAGACTCCCTTTCTTAACCAAAGCCCAACCTGGCTGTGCCTTAGTATTTTGGGAAATGGTCATTGTTCTCTGCCTCTCTTCGAGGACAGTGAGGTTTATAAAGGACTTTGAACACACTAAGAAGACAAATATAAACATATAAAGTTCGATTACCTTTAAAAACAACTCTCTTCACTTGTTAAAGGGAAGTTTTACTTTATCAGCACCAGTTGACCTATCTGGAGTTAGTAAGTTGATGAAGGTCTGATTAAGGTTTTATAAGGCAATCTGTAACACAGAGTAGAGTTCACCAGGGTCCCTTCCTATTTCCTCATTCCATATTTCTTATCACAAATTAATTCAGGACTTTCATGAAACACTGCCCTTTTCTTATCCACTGGAAAAAAAAAAAATCATGTGCCTACTCTGTAAAGATATCCTTTACTGAATAATTCTGTGACTAGAACCTACCAGTAGTGCAGAATAAGCTATTTCAAAGATGTATTAACTACTAGTGCTATGGAGTGTCCTAGACGAATCAAATTATTCAATGGCCCCAGTGTCTAAAGACCTAATGGCATGGCAGAAATAAAGAAATTGACCACTTCCTCAATTGGAAAGATGCAGATTTATTTCTAATTTAACAGTTTCTTATCAGAACTGCCTATCACTCAAATGGCAGCTGATGGTGCCATGGAATGAAATGCTTTTTTTTATTTGATATGACAACAGCTCTGACTCTCATGTATATATTTTTTGAAAATGTGAATCATCGTGATGAAATTCTAGAATGCTCTTCTCTTGGAGGCACTGCAGTAATGTCATCTCAGAGAGCTCTGGCAGAATTTGTCACTTAAGATGAGGAGGGAGGGAGAAGCTTACTCAGGATATATAAATCATTTCTGACCCTCATAATGGCTAAGCATCCCAATTACCCCTCATGCAGGAATGAGAAGTGCAGAGGCCACCCAGAAGGCAGCAGTGACTTTAAAATGGAAACAAAGCAAACAAAGCCAAAAATGGAGCATCTAATTGGTGGAAGTTGAAAGATAACTGATGTTAAGTAGGAAGGCTATATTTGTTGAACACCTAATATATGTTAGGACCCCTGCTGGGCCCATGGGATTCCTCCCATGCAAACAAGTACGGAGGGGGATAGGGAACAAGCAAGTCAGCTACCGTTCTTCAGTTCATATTTTATGCAATCAAGTTAAAGGGGATGCACTGCAAGATATTGCAAGTAGTTATAAATCTGTGATAAGATGTTGAGTAGGATTTTTTTTCCTTTTTTATTCTGGAAATATAGCTAAATATCCAAAGTTGAGAACTATAGGGACAAATACCCTTAATTTAAAAAATAACTCCAGGAGGAGACAACAATTAGAGTCAGACTTCTCCCTCCCCCAGGGTTTAATAAGAGGCTGCCAAACCTGTCTTACCGACTCATCCCACTATATGTGAGGAGGAAACTGGGCAGAGAAGAAGGTGGCTGGGGATCCTTTGCCTACGGGGAATACAGTGCTCCCCAGCGGAAGAGGGTGAGCTGTCGTTCTCTCTAAAGTCAGGTGGATATTAGTGTGACTTGTGCATAAAGGAGAGGCAGGCATTCCATTTTCTGCTTCAGATATCTACTTACAAAATAGATATATTGATTATTAATTAGGGGACTTAGTTATTTATTCATTCATTCAAACTAAATATTAAATACCTACCATGTACCTGCTAGAAATTTTTCTAAGCACTGAAAATACCAAGATGAACAAAGGAAAGTCTCTGACCTCATGCATGAAGCTAACTTTTTTACATGTTTATGTGTTGGTGTGTACGTGGTTTATAGAGATGGGAAATAAATACATGATATGTCAAGTGGTGATACCTGTTATAAAGAAAAAACAAAGCAGTTGAGAGGATCAGAGGACTGACATTTAATGTGGGTGGTTGGAGAGGACTTGTGATAAGGTGATGTTTGAGCAGAGTCTAAGGAAGTGGGGTTGAGCCATGCAGGTAGTAGGAGAACATCCAGACAGATTGGGAAACAAAAGTGCATAGGTCCTGAGGCAGGAATGGCTTGGTGTGTTTTGAGGAGCACTGAGAAAGCCAGTGTGGCTAGAGCAAAGTGGGAGCAGATTAGGCTGTTGGATTGGTGAGGCTGGATCACTTGGCCCTGTAAGCGTTTGTAAAAAGTCTATCTTTTACTTGGAATGAGATGGAAAACAACCACTAAGGATTTTGATTTCAAGGGTGATCTATCTTCCATTATCACAGGATTACCTTGCTTATTTGGTAAAGATAGACTACAGGGCTAAGGGTGCCAGCTGGAGCCAATTGCAAGAGTCTAGGGGAGAGATATAGCTTGGTCATGATGTTGACCAGCCTTTGTGCCTACATGAACAGAGGACAAGATCATTGGAGGAGCAGTGGAAGGGAGCAGGCTGCATGCCCAGTATTTGGTGGACCAGCATGACTACTTGAGTCCCTGACATGGACACAGCAAAGCTCAGGTGATAGTATTGAACACCCCCAACCCCAGCTCCTGAGAAGGTCAACTGGTAGATCAGGAAGCCTCAGAAGCAAGAGTCTGTCAGTGAAACACTGTTCACTACTGACTGACAGCTAAGCTGAGAGAAGAGGTCACTAGAGCTGGTACATCCTGGGACTCCAGGAGGCTGTCCCCAGACACTTATGACATTCAAAAATATATCCCATGAACAAGCTGACACTTGAAGTCAGGCCATCAAAAGACATGGGCAGCTAGGTAGGGTAAGCCAGAGAGGCAGAAATTACCACCTAGGAGAGTGTTCAAGCTGTGGCTCCTGCATACAGAAGGCCCTCATCTTCAGTAGACAGCTGGAGCCCAGTAGAGAGGGGAGGGGAGTTTTTAATAAGATCCAGGATTAGAATTTTCAAGGACTGGCCTGAGTTTTAGTACCCAAAATGTCCAAACAATTAGGAGACCTGTACAGGGTATCATTCACAGACTGTAGGGCAGATTCCACAGAGCCAGGTGGGAAAAGAGTAAAAGTGTGAGTGTGTGTGTGTGTGTGTGGGGGGTGAGTATTTACACACAGTTTCTGGTCTAAATTAATCTGTGTGACAAATGTAATGAACTCCCAGGTGTTCTGGGGGTATACCTCAAAAAATCCTTCCTGCTCTGGGCATTTTGGAAAACTCTCCTGAGAAATTGACACTAAAACTCAAAAGACATAGTAGACATTACTCAAGCCAAGGGGAGGACAGCACATTTCAGGAACAGTCAAGGTAAGGGTACCAAGATGGGAAGGGGAAGGCATTAGGGGGAGAAAGAAGACTGTAGGGGAAGTCACCATCTGCTATAAAGATCACAGGGCCACTAAAGGAACTTAAAAAAAAAGAATCTTACTTGAAAATGCTATCTTCATCACTGGGTTTCACAATTAGCTGGTAAATATGTTTGGCCACTTCAGACAAGGAGTTCAAGTCTTCTTGTTTAAGATTTATACCAATTTCTTATAACTACAAACATCCTGAATGCAATCCTTTTCAAAATTCTGTTACATATATATAACTTTGTTTCTAAGGTTATGTTAACCAGTTGGTTCTCTACTCAAAGTCTTGGTGTGAATCTCAGAATGATTTGGGACTCCGTGGGCTTCACTGTGTTCTAGGGCTCAGCGTTATGCTTCAGAGCTGACCACAGATTCTTGTCCCTATCAATGGCAGCAACAGTGGCTAAAGTTGTCAGTGATAATGGTAAACCCAAGATGGGAGGTTGTGCCAGTGGATCCAACCAGGAACAGTTTGGAATGGAGGTAAAAAATGAGAAAGAATGGGTCTGAGTGAAGGTCTGTATATGCCTAGAAAATTAATAAAAGATTAAAAAAAAATAAAGGCAGAGAAGGACACATGCAAACAAGTTGTTTTAAGAGGATTTCAGAAATACACTGTAGCTTTGACAGTAGCTGAAGGCTCTCTTGTGCCTAGTGTTCTAGGGCTAGTTGGAGAAGAGAGGAAGGATACCCGGCAGGAGGGAGACCCACAGGAATTGTCTGTGCCAATTTCCATTTACTTGGTTCTTCCCCTCAGTACCACCCTGCTAACTGAGTTTTTCAAGAACAAAGGGACTTTAAAAGGAAAGATTATCTCTAGTGAAATCACTGTTCCCGAATCCTCTCCCCTAGAACCCTGGGCTGAAAAGTATTTGCCTCACATGCTCACAAAATGCTGTTGGTAGTTTCAGTTAGTAAAGTGGTTATGGAGAGAATTTTGGAAATACATTAAAGTCTTTAACAAATGGTTATCATACCTAAAAACAATTTTAGGGGCGCCTGGGTGGCACAGCGGTTAAGCGTCTGCCTTCGGCTCAGGGCGTGATCCCGGCATTATGGGATCGAGCCCCACATCAGGCTCCTCCGCTATGAGTCTGCTTCTTCCTCTCCCACTCCCCCTGCTTGTGTTCCCTCTCTCGCTGGCTGTCTCTATCTCTGTCGAATAAATAAATAAAATCTTTAAAAAAATAAAAAATAAAAAAAAATAAAAACAATTTTAAGGAAATCATCAAAGAAGCAGAAATTTATATACAAAACGAAAGGATGAAAACATATTATACGCTATAAATTAAATAAATGATGACGTAAGGGACAGGTTTAAAAATGTAGCATGTGGAAAACTATATAGCCATTCATAATCATTCTTCTTTAAAAAAAAAAAAAACAACAAACTACTAGAATATAGAAGTTTCCTCTCCACTTCTGTGGGCTTCAGAAAGCTCTGAAGTATTTTAAGAGTACTGATTTCTAACCCCTTCGCTTTTGCTAATAGAGGTACACTCAGAAAGTCTTGATTTTAATATACTCAAATAGGGTATTTTATTCCAAAATTTGTATCTCTAACCAAGATCTCTCTTCTTCCCTCCAGAACCAGCTGCTGTTTCCTCTTCAATATTTCCATTTGCCTGTCCCATCAACACCTAAAACTCAACATGTCAAAAATTAACCCCCATCATGCCTTATTTCAGGATATGGTACAAGCCAGGAATCTCAATGCCATTCTTGACTTGTCCCTATTTCTTACCTCCCACACCTATGTACAATACATTCTGCTTCCAAATATAGTTGGAATTTGCCATGGTCATAATTCTGGCCACAGTCTACTCTCACCATAACTGCTAAAAAAGTCTAACTCCTAGCCTCTGCATCTGTTTTGCCCCCCTGCAATTCGATTTTTAATTTTGAGTAACATTTTCAGTGTATTTCATACCAATGGCTTTCCATTTCTTTAGTACAAAGTGATAAAGCCATAACTTTGTGTGCACCATTCAGCCATTAGGTCCCTGCTTTTCCAGCCTCTGTCTATTTATATGACACATTTTTCTTTTACCTCAAAGACATAATGCTCTTCTTTCCATAATATTTTTCTCCCCATCAACATCTTCCCATCGAATTCTGCTAAGCAGCTAGGTAACTCCTAGAGACACCGGTGAACAGTCATGCAAAGTGGGCCAGGTGCAACTGCAGGGTGGTCCCTATCTTTATATCATGGTCTAAGGGAAAGGCATGTTGAGGAGTTGAGAACTGAACACCAATGGCACAGTACTAACAACTCCGCCTCTTCCAGATTTCTGCCTAAGTGACAGTGCCTCCGGGAACCTTTCTATAAAGCCCGCCTCCCCGCAAACACATTCACACACACCTGGAGAGGTCCTCCATTTTACATTTCCATAACAGCCTGGGTTTCTCCCCTACAGCACTTAACATTTGTAATTATTTGTTTAATGTCCTTCTTCCCCATTATACTGAAAGCCCCATAAAGTAAGAATCCCAGCTGTCTTGTTTGCTGTATTCCCAGAGCTTTCAACAGGATCTGGAACTGGTGGGTGCTCAAATAATTTGCTACAGTCCACAACCTATGTGTAAACCCGTGATTTAAAAGATAATGTCATGGGGCCTTTAATGCGCTCCTTTCTGAAAGAGGTAGAGTCCATGACAGACAGAGCATGGGGCCAAAAAAACTCAGTAAAAATAGACTCTGGGACATGTATGCATAAGTCTCTTGACACTTGACGTGTAGATGACTGTCTTAGTGCCAAGGCTAAGACAAGAACTGAGGAAGACAGAGCTTTCCTCTGGCTCTTTTGTCTTTGAAAGCCTTTCCTGCACCAACCTTTTCCTTCTCTTCTCAGACAATCACTGTAAATATTTATTTTCCCACTTCTTTCCTCTATAATTCAGGCCCCTTTTATTCTATGGGTCAGTTCAAGTTAAAGTCACTCTGGTTCTGATTACTATCTAATCCACGAGGCAGAAAATAACCACATGACATTTAAACATGTAATTGAAGGAGAAATTGATGGCTATTTTGAATGTAATAAAAATTGATGCTAATAGTCACTCATTATGGATAAAAAGGCATGATACACTCCGAAAGTCATGGTATCAGAGTAAGAATGATATCAGAGGAAGACCTGAACAATTAGGATTGACATGAAAGAGAGAGAAAGGGGGGGGAAGGAGGGAGGGAGAAGGAGAAGGGAAGGAGGGAGGGGAAAGAGAGGCAGAGGGAGAAAAAAGGGAGGGAGAGGGAGAAAAGAGTAGCAGAAACTACTTCTAATTTGCGAAATGCAAATGGGAGCGGCATTTGTAGGCCTTATGAGGAATTATAACTTCTTAGACCAGTTCAGTTTTTAGAAATACATAACACACACACACACACACACACACACACACACACGCACACGCACACACACACACGCACACATACACGCACATGTGTGCACACACACAACAAATTTACTCCTCCAAAGAACCTGACATTTGAATAGGCAATATCTTTGTTGTTGAATCAACATCCATTAAAGATCAGTTTTATTTTTATGGTTATATCTGTTTTGAGGATTAAATTTTTACAGAATTTGGAAAAGAAGATGCATTATTTTCCATGTTGTGCATTAAGTGTCCCCTTAAAACTCATTAACAGTTGCTTGAATTCACAAATTCTATGCTTGGTAGCAATGAAAAAAAAGGGGGGGGGCTTTTTATGTCCTGTTAGCAAGAGGTACCTCAGGATAAGCTTGGCTTGTTAGAGTAGATATGAGTTACCTGTAAAATACTCTTCTTAAGAGAAATCTGCGTGAATTCAGCTCTGTTGTTTCATTTTATGTAGTAAAGGCTGGCCACCTCCTCCACTCACTGACAGCTACTAATGAGAGATCACTTCCTAAGATCATTACTGGAAATAAGTTCCCTTGTAAAAATTAATCTATTGGTGCCACATAATGCAAAATTTCAATTATTCATTCATCTTATTTATTACCCTATATGTAGGGCTTTTAAGCATCTAGCTGTCCTGATTTCAGAATGCATGTTTTTATGATCACTGAGAAAGAAATAATAGTTTAATATGCCTTTTCTCTGACACCTAAAATGCTACTTTTTTAAAAGTACTTTTTCATCTGGAGCATAAATTAAAATGTAATTGTACACAGTTATTATTCTAGTTCCCCCAGATAAGAGTATTAAGAGAGGAGCAAGTCTGTGTGCTATCGAAATGTTTTTGCATGTGTCCTGTTTGTCATGATTATTCGTTTTCTTTGTCTTATGACAAATTCTGAGTGACTTGGGTCTTTCCGTAAGGCCCTGTAGGAAGGCTGTATTTTAGAGAAAGAGAACTTCTGTGCGTGAACAACCTCATGAAAGAGTTCAGTCCAATTCTACTTAGTTCAGCAAATATTTTTCAAGCACCTACTATGTACATAGCACTGTTCCAACTGAACTCTGGCCCAAGTGCCTGCCTCACCAATGTTTGTCCCTGACCCCAGGGGAGGCTGAACAGGCCAGGAAGTGACTCAGTGTAAATGCAACGTCTGTGGCCTCACCTTATTGGGTCAGTGAGCACCGTCTTCACTTCCAGGTGAAGCAACAGAGCCTCGCCTGTTTACCTGACTGACGCCATTAGAAATAATTTAATTTATATTGAGATTAATAACAATGATTCCCTCCCCAACCAAATGTGATTATATTTATCTTAGGCTGTCAGTTGTAGGTTCTCTTGTTTCCCGGAAGGATTTCTGCGTTTAGTATTTACATTGCTCGCTCTATCTTCCCTCAGTTTTCTGTTTGAAGTTAATCCTTCTTACTGAGGAGAATGGAAGCAGAAAATGAGTAGGTTTTCCTTCTCCGTTATCTGCTAACGTTACGCTCTCGTCTTCTGAGAGCAGCTCCGCCGTTCCCTTCTGTTTATTCTAGAGTTTTCTAGATCTCTCTCTATATAAGGGCAGATCTTTCTTCCTTGCCTTTATTATTTCTCATTGGTTTCTGCTCATGTCTTCGGACACTGTAGGAGAGGCACTGCTGCTGACATATAAGGGGAAGAGAAGGAGCTCTAGACTAACAGGAGATCTGGGTTTAATCCCCACTCTGCCTATCCTCAAGGCAGGACATTTGGTAAACTACTTTAACTTCTCCAGGCCTGTTTTCTCCCCTATAAAATGGGTTCAGTAATCTCTGCTGTGCCTTCCTCATTGACAGGAAAGTGTAAGCAAAAGCTCTTGAAACATATTAAATGTAATATATATATGCACACATATACATAAATCTTTCTTTTATATTTATATTACTCATATAGTCATACACATGCGTTTATATCAAATATATACACACACGTGTGTGTGTGTGTGTGTGTGTGTGAGTGTGTGTGGTGATTAGCTCTTCACTATATTATAAAATAGAAGACCTTTCAAAGTCATTTCTGAAAGAGCAGCCCCTGGGCGCATGGACACTCGCAGTGTGCACACACATACACACACTCGCACTAAGGGGCAGCGTTGTGTAGCGGTGCAAACCTGGGATTGAATACTGTCCTTCCATGTACTGTTGGGTATCTTTTGAAGGGTTACTTCACCTCCCTAACATTCACTTTCCTTATTTGTACAATGGGGTTAAGAAGTCATTCTACCTCACAGCATCGTTATGAGGATTAAATGATTTAATGCATATAAAGCACTTCAAACAGTGTCTGACGCTAGCAGGAATTCAGTGATTAGCTATTATGAGTGTTGTTACATAGTAAGAATGTCAATAATTTAGACTTTCCTATATTTTGTGAGCCACATTTATATGAGAAGGTCATAAATCTTACTGCTAAATCTTTTGAATTTTACCCCAAGTCTAGCACTATGCTACAGGCTAGCATTTCTAGCTATCAAGGTAGAACTTAGGATATTTATTTTTAGTAAAGACAAGAATCCTATTTCTTTAGGATTAGGAAGAAAATAAATATACCAATAGTTGTCCTGAAAGTCACTTATTATAGTGACTACTTTGTAGAAATTAGGTAGTTTTGTTTTTAAACACGATATTAGGTGAGATATATGCCAAAAAAATTAAAGCCCAATATAGAAAATGCATATGTTAAAGATCTACTTTGTGAAAATAACATAATTGAAACCACAGGTTTTTATTTGACAAAATAATTCTATTTTTTTCCATAAAAAGTAATCAGAGGTATACATAAAACTTTATGCACAAGTTTCCTCATTTTAACCCTTTATGTCCAAAAATAATTTTTCCGTACATTGTGGTGTAGTCACACAATGTAAAACTGTTCAGCCATTAAAATAATATTTTTGAAGAACTTAGTTTAGAAGTATTTATGATATAAGGTTAAATGAAAAGAAGGGTGATCTATAAATGGCTTTATAGACTAAAATGCCAAGTGTATGTACATATATTACACTAAAAAGAAAAAAAAAAAAAAAGAGTGAGCAAATGTACCACAATGTGAAATGTATTTTTCTTGGTGGGAGAATTATAAATATTTTTATTATGATTTTCTTCTGAATACACACACACATATTTATATCTGTGTGGCAGTTTTACAAATCTTCAGTGTTATACTTTTATAATGAAAAAAAAAAAAAGCCTGCTACAGAACATTTCAGCTTTTTAACCCACCTTGTCTTCAAATAGATAAAACAAAACACTTAACAGGAAATCCATTTACACAAAGCCATTAGAAAAAGTTTGGTCAGGCACTTCTAAAATTTTTCACTTGGAAAATCACATTTAATGTTTCCCAAACGAAACAGACATTAATGGGAAATAGGGACACGTTTTGTAGGTTGGAACCTCTAGCAACTGTGGCCCCAGGAGCTGAGCTCTCTGGGCAAACTTCAATGCTGGTTGCAGGAGGTCAGAGGAGCGAGTTGCAGCGCGGGTAAACTCGGAATCCCGAGCTAAGCCTCACGAGCAAGGAGCATCACCAGGGAGGGTCCTCGGATCACGGAGGAGGCGGCAACTGACCATGGACTTAATTTTAGTGTTTACTTCAGAACCGAATGATAGTACACAAATATGTTTTTACTACTAAACAAGAGAGGCAATGGACAAATTGGCTCTGAGCCCAATGGAGAGAGATACAGAGAGAAGCAGAGACAGAGACAGATGCCCAGAAGAGAAAGTATGAAAGAGGGTCTCCAGAGAAGACAGAGGGAAAATAAACTAGAGTTAAGCTACAAACAGCTCTCTCCACAATACTTGTTCAGTTTCTCTCAACCAATCCTTTAGTAATAAAGTCCCAATCACAAATGGTAGACACCACTACCACCACCACCACCACCACATCTGGAAACAATGTTAAGAAGAAGTACTTGCACAAAGTGCACAAGAACGAGGAGTCCTCTTACTCCTGTGGTACTCCAAAGGGATAGATAAGAAGAGCCCTTTAATCAATCTGACAAAACCTGTTCCCACTTGGCTGAGCTTTCCTTTTGAGTAAAACTTCCCAACTGGTTCTGGCTACAAATCAAATAAGTCCACTGAAGTGGAATTTACACCTGAAAAACCACAACCACAAACAAAAAAACCAAAAACCAACATTCTGCTTTACCTGTCAAATATGAATTTGATGAGGTCAGAAATATATCTCTGGTGGATCTTACATTTTGTCCCCCATGGGGTCTTTATGACTAACTCATCTTTTTTTTTTTTAAAGCTGGCTTGTTCCCCCCACCTCTACTTGCTTTTCAATTGTTTTAAAATTATAAAGCAAACATGATTTGATTTCATAGAATTCATTTTTTTTTTTCCTGGAAGGTTGAAAGAATGGTTCAACCAGGGAAATGGACCAACCACTTAAATTCAAGATTATGCCAAAGGAAAATGACAGTGAAGCATTCCATTCTCTGAACTTTGTTCACTGGGCTTGGTACAGTAATGCTACAATTGACTTTTTCGGTTTAGGACTATTCAGGAAAGCTAAATGCAGAGATCATAGAAAACATGCCTCTCTCAAACGTCCTGTATTTGCATTATTTGGTGAAGACCTATCGTGCTGTTCTCTTCTTCACTAGGAAAAAAAAAATCAACCCAGGCATAGGGCTGACGTTTCTTTAGCAGGCTGGAACCTATACCACTTAATTACCCACAGGGAGATGTGAGGAGTGGCCCTGTGCACGGTTCAGTCCTGCCTGAGGGCACTAACCCAGCTGCTCCCATTAGTATGTGGTAAAAACACCTGCCAGGCCACAGCCCTCGCCTACTGCATTTGAGAAAAGATCAGTATTCAATAACCTGGTCAACCATCATGTTGTCCTAAAATATCTATACAATGGAAACATTCAAGTTCTGGAAAAATGAACACACAGGGGAAAATGTAAATAAGAAAACAGATATTACAAAGAATCAAACTGTCAGAATTTATTGACATAAATGTTATATCACATGAGTATTTGGGGGGTGCCAAGTGAACTCAGCTAGCAGTGCTTCAAACACATCAAAAGAAAGGGCACACAGCTTTTAGATGTTTTGCTTTCCCCTCTGTTCTTATCCTTAATTAGCAAAAGCACGCTTTTTAAATTAAGAAAAAAAAAAACAGCTTAAAAATCTACATTAAACAATGGGTTAAAATGTAAACCACATAAGTCATAGCCAAGCACTCTCTTCTAATCATCTGATGTTGCATAAGCACTTATTTAGCTCCAAATGAGAGTTCTGTGCCTCAGGAATACCCAAAGCTTGGCAAGCCAAAATAAGAACTTCTAAGCCCTCAAGGCTTGCCAGAGCTCCAGGGCTCATGGCCCAAAGAGAAGGACTGGCTGAGAGGCAGAGTGCAAAATTCTGATACACAAACTCCATTCTCCAGCTCCCCCTCACTTTCCATCTACTCCATACCCCCTACCCAGTAAACCAACCTCCAAGCACTGAAAACAAAACAGAACGAATTAATGGCCCCTGTTCTGTTTCATTATTTATGCCCTTCTCATGTACCACACTAACCAAGGGATGCTCTTTGATGATTATATCTCCAAAGAACATTACTGTGATCATGGTATGTGCTGGGGAACCATAGATAATTAATCAGTCAAACTGAGAGGTATGGGTAAGAATAACTTTTGGATTTTGTAAAAGTAAATTCAATGCATAAAACCTGCTAGGAACTGATTAATCAAATAGCCTCTCTACTCATAGTTAAATCAGGACATATACTGCATGGAGCTGACTGCAGACCTATGCCTCATCGCAAGGAGGAGGAAAGAATACTGAGTTTAGTTTTGCTCCTTTGTCAACTTTCCCTCTCAATTCTAGCAGCGTATCTATCTGCGAAAGTGGTTTTCCTGGAATGGAATTCTGTCCTAACAAATCCAGTAGGAAAAGGAGCCAATAATTTATTTGATGTGTTTCTACTTGTCCTATGATAAACCGATGAGTCACCATCCCAACTGGATTCATATTGTAAAAGAGAAGTGGAAAAAAAAAATTCCATGCTCCTAAAACCAACAAGACCATGGAAATGACTGTAAGAACTGTTCACCCATATTTTCACAGGTGAATTTTTCTAAAGACAGATTTGCATGATTTTAAGAAGGTGAGTGTTTTGTGGGTGACAAAGGAGCTAGCCACCTTTGTCTTCTGCAGCAGCAAACCATGTCGAATTCTGGGAGTGTAATATCAAGAGGAAAAGAAAAAGAGAATTGAACGGTCTTTTGTTTCTTAAAAAAAGAGAAACCAACAAAGACCTGTTTCCTTTTCCCTCTTTGTCAAATGAAAGCTCTTCAGAGATGATTGAGCTCTTGTAAGCTACTGTTTGAATCCTGTAGGACGTTATTCTGTGTAGCTTTGCTCTAAGTACACCAAAGGACGCTGATGCTTTTGAAGGTAAAAACTGCTTTGTGGTGCATAGGGGACCTCTGTGAAGGTATCTGATCCTTGGGAGAAGAACATCATACTCTCCTCTCAGTTAGAGCCTGCTTTAAGGAAATACATTTCCATGCTAGTTTACCAATTTGCCGAGGACGTAGCGGTCCAAAGGCACTTGGGAAGGGTAAACCACCTTCTTTTTTTTTATTTTTTTATTTTTTTAATTTAATGTTTTTTTATTATATTATGTTAGTCACCATACAGTATATCCCTGGTTTCTGATGTAAAGTTCTATGATTCATTAGTTGCGTATAACACCCAGTGCACCATGCAATACGTGCCCTCCTTACTACCCATCACCAGTCTATCCCATTCCCCCACCCCCCGCCCCTCTGAGGCCCTCAGTTTGTTTCTCAGAATCACCTTCTAAAATTAACTGAAGAAGAAGAATGCTCAGAGAATGCACAATCCTGTTTCACGAGGGTGTAGACTGATTTGTCAATAAGACAGCATTTACAACCGAATCAGAGATGGGTTCTTATCTCTGGTCCTTTTACTCTCCCCCACATTCACTTGGGTCTTCACCTTGCCCCCGGAAAATAGTTCTGGAAACCACCCCGCACTGTAATCTGAGACCTCTACAGACTGACAGAGGAAAAGACTCTGAATTTATCCAATTCTCCCCATTTGCTGCTTTTCTAATATCAGTTTGGTGTAACAAGACATACTGAGTCTTCGCGTTTCTACCACTAATAAAAGACGGATTGCAACAGTTTTTCTAATTACCATTTTTAAAAGAAAAAAAATGTTTAGAGAAAAGGTTGGAGGCTCTTTCTGGGAGATTAGCTTAACTAATCGGGGTGCGACTGAATAATTTTCATAAGATTACTCTAATCATGTCAGAGCATTTTAAAAGCTTGAGAACAGATAATAAAAGTAATCTCATGGGCTATGTGTATAAGCACAAAATATCTTCAAGCTCTAAAGAATACTATTAGGATTTTTGCAAGACCCTCTCATCGATGTGAAATCATGTCCATTATAAAATACTGATATTTTAAGTATAACGATATATTCCCCTTAGAAAGAGCCGCTAGCCTGAGGAACACATTCTTCCCACATGAGCTCCTCAGGTTCCTTTGGCAGATGCACGATCGAATGGGCCATTTCATACTTGCTTGGTAATGACTGACATGGAAGGGGGGGGGGTGCAGAGGACACAGTGAACTGTTGAGGAAGGAGAGCCCAGCTTCTAATTTCCAGTGAGAGACTAGTTTAGCAACGGGGCTAGTGTAAGACAAAGTGGTTCTCGTGTTTACGGACGCTGCGGTGGACAATCAAATCTTTTGTCATTGAGTTATAATGGCCCATGCCAAGAACATCTATATCCTTCAGTAGAGGAAGGAACGCAAAGCAAACTGGGAAGCTCCTGCATAAAAATTGAGCCTTCAGGGGCGCCTGGGTGGCACAGCGGTTAAGCGTCTGCCTTCAGCTCAGGGCGTGATCCCGGCGTTATGGGATCGAGCCCCACATCAGGCTCCTCTGCTAGGAGCCTGCTTCTTCCTCTACCACTCCCCCTGCTTGTATTCCCTCTCTCGCTGGCTGTCTCTATCTCTGTCGAATAAATAAATAAAATCTTAAAAAAAAAAAAAATTGAGACTTCATTACCTGGCTGGTCAAAACAACTTTGCATTTTACCTTTCCCCATACGCGTAAACTATTTCAAGTAACCTAACTAACTGCGAGCCATTTTTACACACCAGACAGCACTTACGTGTCTATTTAACACGAACTAAAAGAAGCTAATGGAATTCTTTAAGAGCTATTTTTGCTCAGAGCAGCTCCTCATGGAGGAAGGGAAATGCATGTGGAAGGAGGAAGCTGTCGTGCTCCTCCAGGACGCATGGCTGCAACGAGCAGCGAGGCTTGCAGGGCACGTTCAAGTGCTGGAGAAGGTGCTCAAGGAATGGAGGACCACGATCTCAGGCAGAAAGACCTGGATCTTGCTCTGGCCCATGGCTGCTCCAATGGAGCCTTTAGATTTAAGAGTAAACCTTCAGAGGAAGAGCCCCGGCGGTATCAGGTTCCCAATGTGAGCAGAGCAATTGTGCTGTGTGGTTGAGTGTTCTGGAGAGACAAACACACAACACACAAAGGCATGTGGCCTGCCCTCCGGGACTTTCTCTTTCCTACATGTTAATGAAGATTAAAGTGTAAGAACGTACAGACATCCATTGAACAGATAATTAATGATGATTGATGATTTACTTTTAATTTGCGCCCCATGATTAATTCAGGTAAAAGACACAGATGCTTGAAACTTCTGGGGTCGTCAAATTGTTGAGTGTTCAACATGGACTGACGGACGTCTACACCGGCATTTGGAATGGCCAACATTATCCATTAAATAATTTTCATTAGGTGGATATTGAAAGAGAAAGCTCCATCTGTTTAAAAGAAAGAAAGACTTTCCTTTCTCTCTCTGGATGGATTTTTTCACTTCTCTCATTCTTTTATTTCCTGATAGTCTCTGGTTGCTTTCTTGGGCACAGCCACTTAAACAATTTCCTTTTCTGTTTTCTTACAGATAAGATGGTTTTTGCGTGGCTGGGTGTGGATGCATAGGTATTTGTTTAATCCTATAACAGAATAGTCTCTCTCACGCATCCCCGTCCTTCTCTTTAGTATGTGTGTTTGGATACACGCACACACATACATCGGGGACCCTGTGACAGGTGCAAAGGTGAAGAAGTGACAGCAGTATTGTGTGGGTAGAAATATTCCAAACTTCAGGCTATGAATCCAGTGAAGAAAGCACATCAGCATTTTCTCTCTTTTGCCAGCGCAGCAGGGCTGTGCCCAGAGCAGGGTGTTGCTGTATTGTGCAGAAGTCTGTGTCAGTCCCACATCAAATGATAAGGCTGTTTACAAGTGGTAAATTTAAGGCCTTTATGGTTCCTCAGAGTTTATCTCCCTAAGGACGGCAAAGCTTGAAAAGAGTAGAAGATTTGGGGTTTTACCACTGTATTGTAGAAACGCTTAATGCTTCATTTGCTGACCCAGACCTAGAATGAATGTCAGTAACCGGGCAGCCTCACGGGCCTGATTCCATGTGGGTATTTATCGCTACATATACTGGGAACGAAGACAGAAATTCCGACTGAGCAATTCTAAAGCTTCCATGTGCTACGTGAGTTCATGCAGGCACTCTGTGCTTGAGTCCTAGGGGCTTTGCTAAATTTCCCTAGTCTTTTATGGTCTAGAGGTACCAGCATCAGAAATTCATTGGCTAACACTCCTTCTCCATATGGGAAGAAGAAATTCAAAAGAGCAACACTCCATGACTTTTAAAGTCATGAAGTCTCTTCATTCCGTAACTACAAAACCATTTGACGCTGGGTAAAAATGATGTTAACAAAATCACCCATAAGCATGAAATTATTAAAACCCACCGTCGTTATCTCTTGAGAGGTGTATGTAACCCAGCACAATCATGGTGTCCCTCTAAAACCACGGAATATTAATTACGGCACTTTTATTTTTATCTCTATATGTGTGTTTTGTTTTGATGCAAGCAGTAATGGGAAATAAAACATTTTTCTTTTGATGGAGATAATAGAAGATGAACAAAAGGGAATTAAGAAGACCGATTTTAGTGTAAAACTGACTTGTACCAGTGATCAGAAAAGCTACAACAGTGCTTTAATAAGTTATGTTTTCAGAACGGAAAGAGTAAACGTGCATTTAAAAATCTTCATTCATAATTAAGTTATATTATGTTGCTCCCAAACACACATTTTAAAACACAGAGCACCCCATGATCTCCGCCTTACTCTATTTTTCTTTGACTCTTAGCTTTCACTTTCATTGTTGTTCTCTCTTCGCGTATCCTGCTGGTACAATAAGTTTTCACAGTAAGGAGGTGGTTTACCACTGGATGTGCTTGCCCAGCTGCAGATTTCCAGTCTAAATAGCTGCCGTAAGTCTCCTCTGTCAAAGCTAGCAAATATTTGCTTTTCCTTGATGTTAAACATAGCTATTTTTTTTTCCTTCACCAGTCTTGAGGTTTAATGCAAAACAAACTGTTTTATTAATTCTGCCCCCCCCCCCCACACACACATTGTATCTTCATGAATTCTCAATGTGTTTAAACAGATCACTGTTGATATTGTGCTGTGGACAATTAGGAACCGGGCACTTTGTTACATAGCCGGCACCCTGGATGGGGGAGTAGGATTCTCAGTGTGTAGCTGGAATCATGGAGCTCTGTAATTCATGGACATACAGGAATACATTTATCAGCACAGATTACATGTGGCTAGGAAGGCATTTTCATAAACACGTTAACATGACAAAAACCAAGCCCAATTTAAACCAAGAAAATGCGTGAAGCAAAGAATCTATAACATTTTGTCAAATTCCAGATCTAATTATTTCTGAAAGGCTTAACAGAAGAAAAAAAAAAAAACAACCAAAAACCCACACGCTGACAGTTCGCATTCGTTAGTGAGGAATACCCAGTCTAAATTTTTACCACAAAAGCTAATGACCCTATTAACTCTAATTTGTTTACTCACCAGTCTGGAACACCTTCTTCCACAGGTACCTCTTTGATGTTCAAAATTAGCTTCCTAGAGGCTTGAGAAATTAAATGCTAAAGGAGGTCAATTATACAACAGTTGCCTTAAAGACAAGGATTGCCACTCCCATGTTGCCTTAAATTGACTATTTTTTTCCTTGATGAACAGATGAACACAAATACAACAAGATTACTACTCAACACATGTTAAACCCTCCTCCTGATGCGCTTGGATGGGATGGATAGCTTTGAATGAGTGCACCTGAGCGTGCTGAAAAGGACTTAATTAAAACTGGCAAAATGTTCAATGCTTGTTCCTTAGGTAAAATCTGAAATACACACCAAAATATTGTTCTGACTGAAACAAAAAATCAAAATGTAAAAACATGTTTGATCAAAATAGAGAATTATTCTATTATCACTTGGAAATCCCCAAGTGGTAGAAAATTTAGTACGCAGGATAGCGTATGCGAACCATTCAGGTTTTTCCCTATGGGTTAGACATCAGCACTATTATGAAATAGTTGTGAAGTGGAAAAAGCATTCTGGTTATTGGAAAATAAATGAACAAATCAATTGTAAGGCAACTGGAATGTGCTAGGGGAATAAACCCTACCATAGACATGTGCGTGTAAAGAAAGCTTTTTTGTTAATATCCTGAATTCTGTAGCATTTCTGTACTAATGGGTAACAAAAGCATTTTGCAGAGGCATGGCCTTCTCCAAGGGGCTGACGCTAACTTTTATGCTCTCTTTTCAAGTTTAACACAATCCTTGTGTGCCCCCACCTTCTGGATAGAGGTATGGGTCCTTATTCTGCATACTCTGGGGGCACCTCCTTCCCTGATAGGAGTTTTATTTGACTTTAGAAAAGATACATGATTCAGAAACACATAGTCATTGTATGTATGATTCTAGATGCTGAAAACTGAGTAAAATGATATGAATTCCTCAAAAAATAAAAAAAAAATGGGTCATGAGTTGAAAGGGCCTAATTATCTAGTTCAAGGACAAGTTTGTCTTCCTCTCTCTTACTGGCCCTAAGATCATTTGTAGTTCTCTCCAACTTCCTAGCTTCCACCCAGTTGCATTTGTTAATAATATAACTGCAGCTCGTTGGCTGTTACTCCACGGTAGAGTGTACAAAGCAGAGGAAACGCCCAGCATGTTTAGGGGGCTGACACGACTGAAAGGCAAGTCAGTGCACATGAGGCTAGTGGTTGAGTGCAGGACCTCTGGGATCAGTCTGCAGAGATTTGAATCTTTCTTCTGTCTCTTATTAGGTGACTCTGGGCCTTAGTTTCCTTATATATAAAACAGAGATAATGGTAATATATTCTTCAATGTGTCCAATGAAATAATACATATAAAGTGGTACATAGTAAGAGACCCATATGTATCAGTATTACTATTTAGGGGTTCAGGACCAAGCAAGTAGCCGTTCAGTCTATACCCTGGCTCCCCATGGGATGAAATTCCAGGTCTGCATTGATATGGAGCAATGTGGTACTAACACTATATTGGGGCCTTAGGAAAAATAAAGAAATGATTAGTAACAGTGATTCTATGTTTATTTAAAATCTCGATATTTTGTTTACCACAGGTTATTGTACAAATTTTGATTTTTAAAACTATTGCTTTAAGATATCACTTATTTAGATTGTTGACTTTTTTGGGTGTCCCTTAAATTTTGTGCCTGAGACGAGTGACTCATTCACTTCACCCTTGTCCTATCCTGACATGGAAGCTGCAAGGATAAGCTCTTAAGAGAGCATCAGGAGTGTGAAGAAACCTGGAAACACTGGACATGCTCAGAGACAGGCGGGGAGATGGTATATTCAATCTAAGGAGGGTTGGTTATCACCTTAGCATCCAGGAGCAAATAGGTTTTCTGTAGGCTAAAAGCAGAAACCCCAAGATTCATGCTGCCTGGAGACCAACCTGCTCTGTCTTTGCCCTGGGACCCGATTAATTTCCCTCAAGAGGCTGTAGCATTGATCAGTTTTCAGAATTACTCTTTTTTTTTTTTATAATGATTTTTTATTATATTATGTTAGTCACCATACAGTACAGAATTACTCTTTTTAAGACCTCAGGATGGCACTGGTTGTGGAGAACGGGAGGCTCCGATGGTGCAGAAAAATATCAGAAGAATTAACTACGAAAACCTTCCCTGAATCGAGGTGCATTCTTTACAAGATTTAGGACAATTTCTTATCATGGTATCTGCAAACAAAGGGTGAGAAGGAACCGGAGATGCACACACGGAGTTACTGCAAGGGTTATTTAACAGTCTTATAGGAGAAGTCTCATGGCACTCATACTTTAAAGAGTGGATTGGCGATATCTGTTTTCAATTCCCATCATTATTGCATAGTGGCTGCAAAAGCCCCTTTTCACTGCTTCTGGGGGGACTTCACTGATAACGGGGCAGAACACAGAGACAGCAAACAGAAAGCACTGGGAAAGAGACAGTGTCCAGAGAGACCATTCCTGGGTTGTTACTGACAGACCTTTTCAAGCATATTGGAGAAGAGCCCTAGGGATACACTTGATAGAAACTTCCTACTTCAAGGGTGGGCACTGAGTAAATAAGGACGATGGTGTCCCATCCGTGCTATAAACTCTCACTCAAGAAGGACAGTTCCAGCCTAGCCCAACCCAGTTGGAATGACTAGAGCAAAGAGAAAAAAATACAGCAGATTGGGGCCCGTGGAAGTGGGAAAATGTAGGTCAGGGGAGAACAGAGGCAAGTCCCTATTTACTATCAGCAAAACATTCTCACACACTTGAGTAAAAAGGACTGGAACTTCATGTCTGAGCCTCACAGAATATTATATAAAGATGTTTATATGTGCTTATGCTTATAAAAGTGTCATGCAATTAAACAAGTGTTGGTTTTAAGGAAGATCTGGCTTAGACGTCATCCCTGGCTCTACCACTCAGTAACTATGGTGTGTGCCCATGGGGGAATTCACTGAACTTCCCTTGGCCTCAGTTACCTCATCCGTAAAATGGGAATAATCAAGACCTGTCTCACAGGTCTTCCCAATGTCATAATATATAGAATATATATATACAGTGTCATAATATCTAGGAAATGTCCAGCGTGTTGCCTAGAACATCCAATCAACATTCATTCCTCATTTTTTTCTAGTGTCTCCAGGCCCTAGGCTTTGCACTAGGAAATGTCAGAATATTGAATGTATGTTACCTTCAATTCATGCTGGGAAGTGCAGGCTTTGCCATTCTAAGAAAATTGTTCTGTTGCTTTCTTAGATTTTGCTATAGTGATGGGACTTAGCATCCCCTTACCATCAGTGGCAGTCATGCCTAACAACCCAGAGAGGGCAGATCTGGCCAGAAGCCCCCACCTCACCCCCAACATGCCTCCCATGCTGCCTCAACAAGGCCCATGACTGGTCAAGAAGTGTTACATTTTATACAACTTCAAAAACATCGTCTTTTCGCAAACTTCTGCAAAGTCAAATAATCTAATGTAAAACTATCCTGTAGATAGAAAATTTGTTTTACTTTTTTTTTTCCAGGGGAACAATACAACTATTTGCTACTAATTTTATTTCACTTTTTTCTATAAGAAAATTTATAGCAAAAGTACAGATTAGACCGAGCTGAAGAGAAAAGTCAAATGCTCTGAATATATGACCACCTTTCTTCCAAACCTGGAATTTTTAATATGATGTTAATAATATCAGAATCAGTTAGTGAGCCAAAGAGTTAAATTTAAAAAAATATATCGCTACTACAATTTCAAAAATGGAATTACAAATCTTACATCCTCACAGGAACATACAGGAAAGGTCTGAATGGAAAATGAGAGTCAAACCCTCCTTTTCAAGAACCTTATCTGGGTCGAGTTTTTAAAGTAGTAATAGTGTTTACTGTTTTCCCAAACTGTGATTTCTTTGTTCATTTTGCAGCTGAAGAACATATTATTTACTGTGGGTTGACAGGATTACTGCTGCTGTACTTTCTTTATTCTATTTGTTTTTAAATATTTATATAAACCTCTTAGTTGATGCTGAAAATTATTTTCTAGTAAACTGTTTTTAAAATCAGCTTTGCAGTAATCTCTAGGAGGAAGGGGGGGGCAGAAGAAAACTTATCTAATGCTGTGGTCTGGACAGTCCATTTACCAAGAGCTGGCCTGTCCTATACAGCTGGTTTGTAGGTTTCTGTACTCACGATATGTTTAAACAGCATGACCTTTAATTAGGAACAATTATAGGAACAAGAAAGCAAGCAATGGGATAAGATGCAAGGAACACAGCCTACTTAAATCTATTTTATAATTATGTGAAGTTTTCCTTTTCATTTAAACTCTTTAAAACAATTTTTAAATTGTGGATAGTGTGGAAGCAGGGATTTGGGGTTATTTATTGTATTTCTTTATTAGGCCAGCATTTTCAATGAGAAGCTCTCCTATTCACCCACTCTTACTAGGCTTACCTACTGTAAACTTATTGGAATTATTTCTCTCATTTTATGGATATATGTTATTGTCATAACTATTGCAAAGACATACATTTACTTCTAGCTGAGTTTTCTAGGTAGTCTTTTTTAAAAGATTTTTTTTTTAACATTTATTTGAGAGAGAAAGAGAAACAGAGAGAACAAGCAGGGAGGAGAGGGAGAAACGGGCTCCCTTCTGAGCAGGGAGCCTGATGCAGGGCTCCATCCCAGGACCCTGAGTTTATGACTTGAGCCCAAGGTAGATGCTTAACTGACTGAGCCCCCCAGGGGCCCCTCTAGGTAGTCTTAATGAAGAAACTGACCTTAATGTCTGAAGGCTTCTGCTTCATCTTAAAAAAAAAATATATATATATATATATATAGTTTCTCTGTTTCTAGCTAGTCAAGATAGAACATATATTTTCTAAAGGAAGTCTGAAGAACAACACTATTTTTTAAGCATATAGTATGTTCACATTCCCCTTGCATGTGACTATTTATACCAGTTCAATTAAAACAAATTATGGCAATGGAAGCCCAGCAAACCAAGCACAGAGCTTAGCAGGCTGAAGACACTCAGGATCTACTGGCTAAATGATTCAAAATGGTATAAATAATGCCACAAAAATGTTTTAGCGGAGTGCCTACTATATGCAACTTTTTATGAACCACGGGAATATCCTCCTTAACTATGTAAGTTTCAGGAAAGTGTAAGGGAAGCTCATTTTTGCAACAGAGACTTAATGTATTCAAATAACCCTGTCTATTTGTTTCCTTGTATTTCTGCTGTTCCAAAAACAATTATAGTCTCAAAAAGAAAGCATAGACACTTAATTAGTATCATTCTACAGCTGCTTCTTAATAAATCAAGATGATAAATATGTGTCTAATCCACTTTCTGGGCTATTTCTAATCTAAATGAGTCTAGACTTGTGCACCTGATGCATTGCATAGGAACTGGAGGGCAAATTAATACCATGATGGAAGAGTAAAATGTACTTCACTATTTATTATTTATGTTTGGCTGTTTCCTATAAAAACACTTTTAAGTGCAATAGACAATCTGGTTCATAGACTCCACAGCAGAAATACGTCCTGCTTTCAAATGTAGGTGGAAGTCCAGGAGCCTGGGTGATAAATGGGTTAGCCAAGAAGTCAAATTTAGATGTTTATAAGCACTGAGCTTTTCCTATAAAGAAATGAGCTTTCATATTTAAAATGTAAGGGAGGAAGCACGCTGAACCAACAGACAGCGGGAAGGTCTGAATTAGAATAATTCATAAATACACACTTTATGTGGTACAGATCTACCAATTCCACACCTTTCTTCACTCCTGTGTGCCATTTTTTATTAAGGAAAAAAAAAAAAAAGGCTTCGGTTTGTACCGCTGGCCCCTGCATGCCACTGCACCATGACTGGGGAATGAAGAGGAAAATGATACATCCTAGGCTTTCAGGGAACATCGTAGATTCTTCTCGAAGAGAGACATTAGACAAACAGAGGATGATGATAACAAAATAATGCCATGACAGAGACATTATGGGAAAGGGAGACTCAGGCTGGCAGCCTGGAGAAGGAAACCCAGCAGGGGAAGCCATGAACAAGAGTTTGGGATAGCTGGGACACTGGCCTCATGAGGGCAAGCAGTGAGCCATAAAAGACACTGTTAGGGAAGCAGGAGACAAGATTTCAAGGAGGACTTCCAGAGCTGTGCTCAACAGTTTGAACTTCATTCTGAAGCTGTTAGAGAGCTACTGAAGGGTTTTGGACCAGGTGTGACACTTGGTACCCCAAAGCAGACTCTTGGAGGCCCATGGATCCATCCTTAGTACACGGCTGGGCAGCGCCAGCATTCAGGCCAGTGCTGTCTCTGTCTCATTGTAGCCTTTCCTTTTGAACTCCTCTTCCAGAGCTGGAGTCCTCGCACTGCTGGAGACTACCCCTGCCATGTTTGACCTTCCTCAGCTTTGGAACCTCCTGGCACCCCCTTCCTGCAACAGTCCCTGGGTTGGTCCTTCTGAAGATGTATTTATCAATTACTTCTCATTCCATATCAAAGAGAAAGCAGTATCTCTGTTTAGGAGACGGTCTTCACAGACAGGGGAGTCCTACCTCACTGACTCAACTTAAGTCACACGAGCAACAACTATTCAGATGAATATAATACAGAAATTTACACGGAAATAGTTATTATTATTTGTAAACCTCATAGCAACCACCACAGATGGCCAGCATCTTGGAATCCCCTTTCCTAGGTAAGAAAATAAAGGAGCGGAGAACTTGCCAAATGGGGTCAGGGAGCTGAGTCTCTGAGCCCCAACACGGGGCTTGAACTCACAACTCTGTGATCAAGACCTGAGCTGAGATCAAGAGTCGGATGCTTACCTACCTGAGCTACCCAGGTGCCCCTATAACAACCTCTATAAACACAGAAATTCTTTCTCCTCACTTCCGGAGTATTATATGAACCTTACTTTGGATGTTTTACTCAGATATTTTTGAATTCTGAAACTGTTTACATATACATTTACTTACTTATTTACTTGCCTTTTTCAAATGTGCTTATTAATTTATTGAATTCTCATTTGAATACTATGAGTAGCCAATGAATAACTCATTTACTGAGTAATTTACCTAACTTTAATAGGTTTTATTTATTTGTTTCATAAGAAATGTTTATTTAGGGGCTATTATTACAAGACACTTTTACCCCTCTGGAGAATGAGGGTTGAACTGAGCAAAAAGTTATAGCTAGCTCTGGAGAAAGTAGGGAAATCTCCAAAAGGCTAGCTTCTCTCCCCACCCCTTTTGTACTCGGATTATTCTTCCTCCTTTTTCAAGGATCAGTGTCATGCCTTTGGCTTTAAATGACCTTAAAGATCACACCGATTTTAAAAAGAAGGGGGGAAAAAGTCGATTTAAAATATTCTCTGCTGCGAAAGTTAACTACCAATAAACACGGTCTAACTTTTGAGAGTCTTTGTCGTTCCTTGAGGCCACCGTGTCACTATTTCCACTTCATGTAATAAGCATTGTACACACGCCCACGGAAGACATTTATATCACTACTGAACTCA
>NW_024425341.1:32331334-32336334 GCF_017311325.1 Ursus maritimus | reverse complement strand
ACGCATAAAAATGACTCGGTGTCAGGGTAAAGGACCCAACGTCACAAAGATCAGAAGTGCATAAATACAAACACAAATGAATGTGTGCAGGCAGAAAAGGCTCCATCTGTGTTTAGGAATCATTTTGTAAACAGATTCTGAAAAGGAAGGCAGGGAATTTCGATGCATTTAATAGTGTGCCATTGGCTGGTGCGATGTAATTTTAGATGACACACGTGCAACTTGTCTACTCTTCAAGACAGTCTCAGTTTTTCAAAAGGAAAATTCTCGTCGAGAACACTTTTTGAGAAGTGTTGACTTTAGCTTTTTGTTCCCTGTCACCACCGCACCCCCGACTTGAAGCATGGGGAAAGAAATACTTCCATGGGCGTAGAAGAACCAGCCTGTGGAAAGAACTCTGGAGACAGAGGAGTTGAGAACAAGTGTATACTGGAGAAGTGTGAGGCTGGACCAGGAGCCACGGTATTGGGAATGGACATAGAAACATATGTATACACAAAGATAAACGCTGTGCACAGATTCACCTAGAAGAACAGAATCCAGACTTGGAAAAGGGAACTTCATGGTGATCTGGTCCAAGTTCCCACCCCCTCCATAAATGGTTCCTGTCGCTAATTCAGGAATTCCAGTAACAGTGACTGTGACTACATAATATTGGAGCACACGCTACTTGTGATAGTTCTAAGAATCAGTAACTTCATTATTTTACGGAATTAAAGACTGCCTCTCTCTCGATTCTAATCTTTAGTAGTAAATTTGTCTTTCAGGGCCCGTCTAAGATTAACGTCTTTTCCTCATGGCTGGTCCTTCAATCCCTGAAAGCATATCTGTGTTGCCCCCAGCCCTTGACTTCATGCTAAATACCTACTCCCTTCAGGCATTCTTCAGATAATAATTTTTCCCAGCTTTTTCAATATCCCAGTCTTCCTTTGAATATATTCCAGAGTGTCAATTTCCCAATTAAGACACAAAAATTAAGAGGTAGAAATGAACATCATATCCCAATTGTGGGCAAAGCAGCTCTTCCCCATGCACATCATCAAGTGAAAATGTCAAATATTTAAAGTGGATTTTTTTTTCTAGGAAATAAGAATGATTTTATGATAAATCAAAACAATATTCTACATCTGGAAATCCCTAAAGTATATGGCTTGTCTAGAGCTCAAAGTTATCAGGAGAAATATAGTCCTCCATTGTTAGAGCCAGTAATTTAAAACTATTGAGTTAGATCATTATTTATATATTTATCCTTAAAATCCTACACTTTAAGATCTAGCAGTATGCAAAGTTTCTGCTAATGATAAAATCTTGTCTTCATATTAGCAACCCAGGTTGTTAAAAAGTTAAAATCTTTATCAACCCATCAATAATTCCTAGGACTGAAGGTACTTGTTTGACCTATTAAATAATGTTTGACAACCAATAAAATAATGTGCTTTTAGTATCTCATAAATCCAGAGAGGGAAATGAGGTTCTCTATCTACTAGGTTTAGGATGCAGAAATATAATTTTGCCTGAAAGCTTCATAATATCTGATTTTTAAGTAAAATATAGAAAAGTACTTAAGGCAAGTTGGGAAGGTCTGTCCGAGTTTCCCAAGTGAATTTCTGGTACCTTGCAAAATCCTTTGTCTTTGGGTCATTAAATTTAGACAGCTTAAGCATCTGGTTCCCTCAGTCTTCTGAGTAAAAGAAAAATAGATAGCTTTCTCACACAGCCTGTCCTATTAAAATTCACAAGAAGTTCAACAGATATAAAGGCAAAAGTCATTATTATTACCATCATTCACTGAACAGCAAATAATGCTGTGGTATATCACTACACAATTTAATTTTTTTTCAAGGATTAGTAAGGAAAAATAGCAAACAGCTTTTAGAAAACAAAAGGAAGAAAAGAAGAGAGAGAAAAGAAAGAAAGAAAGAAAGAAGAAAAGAAAAGAAAAAAGGAAGGAAGGAAGAAAAGAAAAGAGAAAAGAAAGAAGGAGGGAAAGAAGGAAGAGAGAAAGAAAGAAAGAAAGAAAGAAAGAAAGAAAGAAAGAAAGAAAATCAGTAGTTGTTCAAACAAAAATTAAACTAAATCCTTATGCGTTGTAGGAACTCCTAATGGTATTATTTATTTACTGCAGGGTGCCAAAGTTGCAACTAAAAAAAATAAAATCTTTTCAATTATCTATTCAGGATCTACTGCCACACCTGCTGCCTGCTAAAGCTACCAGCATTTTAACAATTTTTTTCCTGTTCGAAGAGCAAACAGTGCCATTTCCAATGAGAGTGCTGTCCATTAGCCCACAGATGAGAAGTGCTGAAAAGTGGTGCGAGCCTTCCCCAGAGACTGGGCTCCTCACAGCACACCTGATATCGAGCAGAGCAAATTGGTGTCTCGAGGTCATTTCAGAAAATCAGATTATGTGCATGACAACACAAGGCACCGCTGCTATGCCATCTGCCTGGCCCACACCTGGCATGTTTAACCCCAAATGCTTTTTCTGCAGTCATATCAGTGTGCTGTCGTGAGCCAGTGTTTCAGGCTCTGTCAGACAAAGATCAATTGTATGTCATCACTCAGGCCAGCAGGGCTAAGTAAACAAATTTATGATGTTATTAGAGATGAATACGATTTAGCAAAATATACAACTGTTCAATATTTTAGCATACTTGGGGAATTACCTTGACTTCTTAACTATAGGAGACGGCAGTGCAAAATACACACAGCATTAGAGAAGGGTCAAGACAGTGACATGGGAAGACCCTGAACTCACCTCCTCCATGGACACATTGAGTCTTTACCTACGTATAGAGCAGTTTCTCCTGAAGAAGAACTGAGGGCTGACTATACGGCTGCTGAAGGACAAAGGTGGAAAGACCGCATGGAGAACAGGAGAGACAGAGACAATGTTACAATGGGAACCTCCACCCCCAAGGCTGCAAATTGCAGTCAGCTGGAATAGTACTAAGGGATGGGGAACAGATTCATCTGCCCTGGATCACAGTAAAAACAAAAACAAACCACAGTTTAAAAGAGCAACTGGAATTTAAAGGAACCAGTCCAGGGATGCCTGGATGGCTCAGTAGTTAAGTGTCTACTTTCGGCTCAGGTCATGATCTCAGGGTCCTGGGACTGAGCCCCACATTGGGCTCCCTGCTCAGTGGGAAGCCTGCTTCTCCCTCTCCCATTCCCCCTGCTTGTGTTCCCTCTCTCACTGTGTCTCTCTCTCTCTCAAATAAATAAAATCTTAAAACAAACAAACAAACAAACAAACAAAAAGATCCAGTCCTTGAGTGTGTACCAAATGGGGAGGGAACCACAGAATACTCTCTGAGGGCAAAGGGGCTGGTATGTGCCACTGTTTATACTCCCCCTCCACCTTGACAGCACAGAAAGGAGTAGTCTGGGTGTCTCAGCTGACTTGTCACTTCAGTGAGCTTTGGGATTTAGCCCAAACCACCTCCAGACATGTCCCAAAGGCAGCTCCTTCACTCACACCTCACCAGCTCCAGCTTTCCCATCAAGGCAGTCCCAGTGTGGTACCCATTAGGATACCCCTGGACAGAACCCATTATAGCTCCAGCCATCTCACCAAGGTGACATGGGTGCAAAGCATCCTAGTACACTCTAGGCCTATACACTCTTATCTCTAAACAATTTAGCAAAGCACCCCTTGTTCTGAGAACCCTGAGGACTACCTAACCCATACTCACTTTAGCTCCAGTTGTCCTGCCACAGCCCTCCCATGTGTAGAACACCCACAGACCTCCTGGCCAGGGGCTGCTTTGGCTCCAAATGTCCTGCAAAGGGGCCACCTGCATAGAACACCCTGGGACTCCCTATGCCCAGCTCCTGCTTTGGCTCCAGCTATCCCACTAGGGTGTCCCCAACACAAATTACCTTGGGACCCATCAGCCTAGGTTCATTACAGCTCCAGTCAGGCAGCCAAAGCTTCCAGGCATACACCATCTGCACAGGGGACATCCATTCACAAGGCCATTCCCTCAAGTTAATGAAAAGTAGCTGATCTGCCTAATTAATAGAAACAAACACAGAAAACCAAACAAAATGAGGAGACAGAGGAATATGCTCCAAATAAAAGAACAAAGAAAAATTTCAGAAAAAGAGCTAAATGAGATGGAGATAACCAGTCTACCTGATAAATAGTTTAAAATAATGGTCATCAAGATGCTCACCAGATTAGAGAGAAGAGTAGATGTACTCAGTAAGTACTTCAACAAAGAGAGAGAAAATATCAAAAAGAACCAATCACAGTTGAAAAACACAATAACCGAAATGAAAAATACTCTATAGGGAAGCAATGGCAGGTTAGAGGACAGAGGAAAAAAAAAAAAAAAAGGATCAGCAATGCAGAAAACAGGGAAATGGAAATCACGCAAGCTGAACAGAAAAAAATAATTTAAAAAATGACGATAGTTTAAGGAACCTCTAGAACAACATCCAGTATACTAACATTCACTTTATAGAGGTCCAAAAATGAGAAGAGAGAGAGAGTCAAAAACTTATTTAAAGAAATAATAGCTGAAAACTTCCCTAAGCTAGGGAAGGAAACAGGAAGCATAGACAGGCCCAAACCAGATGAATGCAAGGAAATCCACACCAAGATGCATAGTAATTAAAATGTCAGAGTCTGAAGATAAAAAGAATCTTAAAAGCAGCAAGAGAGAAGCAACTAGTTACATACAAGGGAAACTCCATAAGGCTATCAGCTGATTTTCAAGCAGAAACTTTGCGGACAGAAGAAAGTAGCATAATATATTCAGAGTGTTGAAAGAAAAGGAAAAATAAACAAACAAAAAATGAAATAACAACAACAACAACAAAAGAAGAAGAATCTACTTTACAAAGTTATTCAGAATTTAAGGAGAGATAAAAGAGTTTTCCAGACAAACAAAAGTTAAAGGAGCTCATCATCACTAAACCAGCCTTACAAGTAATGTTAAAGGGACTTCTTTTAAGTGGAAAAGAAAAGGCCATAAACACAGGTAAGAAAA